>NC_092095.1:56742422-56829922 GCF_045679555.1 Salvelinus alpinus
GGGACAAACCACACCCACTGAATATCCAATCTGCCCTGGGAACAAAGCACACCCACTGAATACCCAATCTGCCCTGGGGACAAAACACATCCCCTGAATACCCAATCTGCCCTGGAGACAAACCACACACACTGAATACCCAATCTGCCCTGGGGATAAAGCACACCCACTGAATACTCAATCTGCCCTGGGGACAAAACACATCCCCTGAATACCCAATCTGCCCTGGAGACAAGCCACACCCACTGAATACTCAATCTGCCCTGGGGACAAAACACATCCCCTGAATACCCAATCTGCCCTGGAGACAAACCACACCCACTGAATACTCAATCTGCCCTGGGGACAAAACACATCCCCTGAATACCCAATCTGCCCTGGAGACAAACCACACACACTGAATACCCAATCTGCCCTGGGGATAAAGCACACCCACTGAATACTCAATCTGCCCTGGGGACAAAGCACACCCACTGAATACCCAATCTGCCCTGGAGACAAACCACATCCACTGAATACCCAATCTGCCCTGGGGACAAAGCACACCCACTGAATACCCAATCTGCCCTGGGGACAAACCACACCCACTGAATATCCAATCTGCCCTGGGAACAAAGCACACCCACTGAGTACCCAATCTGCCCTGGAGACAAACCACACACACTGAATACCCAATCTGCCCTGGAGACAAACCACACCCACTGAATACCCAATCTGCCCTGGGGATAAAGCACACCCACTGAATACCCAATCTGCCCCGGGGACAAGCCACATCCCCTGAATACCCAATTTGCCCTGGGGACAAACCACATCCACTGAATACCAAATCTGCCCTGGGGACAAACCACACCCACTGAATACCCAATCTGCCCTGGGGACAAACCACATCCACTGAATATCCAATCTGCCCTGGGGACAAACCACATCCACTGAATATCCAATCTACCCTGGGGACAAACCACACCCACTGAATATCCAATCTGCCCTGGAGACAAACCACACCCACTGAAAATCCAATCTGCCCTGGAGACAAACCACACCCACTGAATACCCAATCTGCCCTGGGGACAAACCACATCCACTGAATATCCAATCTACCCTGGGGACAAACCACACCCACTGAAAATCCAATCTGCCCTGGAGACAAACCACACCCACTGAATACCCAATCTGCCCTGGGGACAAACCACATCCACTGAATATCCAATCTACCCTGGGGACAAACCACACCCACTGAATATCCAATCTGCCCTGGGGACAAAACACATCCCCTGAATACCCAATCTGCCCTGGAGACAAACCACACACACTGAATACCCAATCTGCCCTGGGGATAAAGCACACCCACTGAATACTCAATCTGCCCTGGGGACAAAGCACACCCACTGAATACCCAATCTGCCCTGGAGACAAACCACATCCACTGAATACCCAATCTGCCCTGGGGACAAAGCACACCCACTGAATACCCAATCTGCCCTGGGGACAAACCACACCCACTGAATATCCAATCTGCCCTGGGAACAAAGCACACCCACTGAGTACCCAATCTGCCCTGGAGACAAACCACACACACTGAATACCCAATCTGCCCTGGAGACAAACCACACACACTGAATACCCAATCTGCCCTGGGGATAAAGCACACCCACTGAATACCCAATCTGCCCCGGGGACAAGCCACATCCCCTGAATACCCAATTTGCCCTGGGGACAAACCACATCCACTGAATACCAAATCTGCCCTGGGGACAAACCACACCCACTGAATACCCAATCTGCCCTGGGGACAAACCACATCCACTGAATATCCAATCTGCCCTGGGGACAAACCACATCCACTGAATATCCAATCTACCCTGGGGACAAACCACACCCACTGAATATCCAATCTGCCCTGGAGACAAACCACACCCACTGAAAATCCAATCTGCCCTGGAGACAAACCACACCCACTGAATACCCAATCTGCCCTGGGGACAAACCACATCCACTGAATATCCAATCTACCCTGGGGACAAACCACACCCACTGAAAATCCAATCTGCCCTGGAGACAAACCACACCCACTGAATACCCAATCTGCCCTGGGGACAAACCACATCCACTGAATATCCAATCTACCCTGGGGACAAACCACACCCACTGAATATCCAATCTGCCCTGGAGACAAACCACACCCACTGAATACCCAATCTGCCCTGGAGACAAACCACACCCACTGAATACCCAATCTGCCCTGGGGACAAACCACATCCACTGAATATCCAATCTGCCCTGGGGACAAACCACACCCACTGAATATCCAATCTGCCCTGGGGACAAAGCACATCCACTGAATATCCAATCTGCCCTGGGGACAAACCACACCCACTGAATATCCAATCTGCCCTGGGGACAAAGCACACCCACTGAATACCCAATCTGCCCTGGAGACAAACCACACCCACTGAATACCCAATCTGCCCCGGGGACAAACCACATCCACTGAATACCCAATCTGCCCTGGGGACAAACAACATCCACTGAATACCCCATCTACCCTGGGGACAAACAACATCCACTGAATACCCAATCTACCCTGGGGACAAACCACCTCCACTGAATACCCCATCTACCCTGGGGACAAATCACACCCACTGAATACCCAATCTACCCTGGGGACAAACCACATCCACTGAATACCCAATCTGCCCTGGGGACAATCCACATCCCCTGAATACCCAATCTGCCCTGGGGACAAACCACATCCACTGAATACCCAATCTGCCCTGGGGACAAACCACACCCACTGAATACCCAATCTGCCCTGGAGACAAACCACACACACTGAATACCCAATCTGCCCTGGGGACAAAGCACACCCACTGAATACCCAATCTGCCCTGGAGACAAACCACACACACTGAATACCCAATCTGCCCTGGGGACAAACCACACCCACTGAATACCCAATCTGCCCTGGAGACAAACCACATCCACTGAATACCCAATCTGCCCTGGGGACAAAGCACACCCACTGAATACCCAATCTGCCCTGGAGAAAAACCACATCCACTAAATACCCAATCTGCCCTGGGGACAAACCACACCCACTGAATACCCAATCTGCCCTGGGGACAAACCACACCCACTGAATACCCAATCTGCCCTGGGGACAAACCACACCCACTGAATACCCAATCTGCCCTGGGGACAAAACACATCCCACTGAATACCCAATCTGCCCTGGAGACAAACCACATCCCCTGAATACCCAATCTGCCCTGGGAACAAACCACATCCCCTGAATACCCAATCTGCCCTGGGAACAAACCACACCCACTGAATATCCAATCTGCCCTAGGAACATAGCACACCCACTGAGTACCCAATCTGCCCTGGAGACAAACCACACCCACTGAATACCCAATCTGCCCTGGGGACAAAGCACACCCACTGAATACCCAATCTGCCCTGGGGACAAACCACACCCACTGAATATCCAATCTGCCCTGGGAACAAAGCACACCCACTGAATACCCAATCTGCCCTGGGGACAAAACACATCCCCTGAATACCCAATCTGCCCTGGAGACAAACCACATCACACTGAATACCCAATCTGCCCTGGGGACAAAGCACACCCACTGAATACCCAATCTGCCCTGGGGACAAACCACACCCACTGAATATCCAATCTGCCCTGGGAACAAAGCACACCCACTGAATACCCAATCTGCCCTGGAGACAAACCACATCACACTGAATACCCAATCTGCCCTGGGAACAAAGCACATCCCACTGAATACCCAATCTGCCCTGGAGACAAACCACATCACACTGAATACCCAATCTGCCCTGGGGACAAAGCACACCCACTGAATACCCAATCTGCCCTGGGGACAAACCACACCCACTGAATATCCAATCTGCCCTGGGAACAAAGCACACCCACTGAATACCCAATCTGCCCTGGAGACAAACCACACCCACTGAATACCCAATCTGCCCTGGAGACAAACCACATCCACTGAATACCCAATCTGCCCTGGGGACAAACCACACCCACTGAATACCCAATCTGCCCTGGGAACAAAGCACACCCACTGAATACCCAATCTGCCCTGGAGACAAACCACACCCACTGAATACCCAATCTGCCCTGGAGACAAACCACACCCACTGAATATCCAATCTGCCCTGGGAGACAAAGCACACCCACTGAATACCCAATCTGCCCTGGGGACAAAACACATCCCCTGAATACCCAATCTGCCCTGGAGACAAACCACATCACACTGAATACCCAATCTGCCCTGGGGATAAAGCACACCCACTGAATACTCAATCTGCCCTGGGGACAAAACCACATCCCCTGAATACCCAATCTGCCCTGGGGACAAACCACACCCACTGAATATCCAATCTGCCCTGGGAACAAAGCACACCCACTGAATACCCAATCTGCCCTGGGGACAAAACACATCCCACTGAATACCCAATCTGCCCTGGAGACAAACCACATCACACTGAATACCCAATCTGCCCTGGGGATAAAGCACACCCACTGAATACTCAATCTGCCCTGGGGACAAAACACATCCCACTGAATACCCAATCTGCCCTGGAGACAAACCACACCCACTGAATACTCAATCTGCCCTGGGGACAAAACACATCCCCTGAATACCCAATCTGCCCTGGAGACAAACCACACCCACTGAATACTCCAATCTGCCCTGGGGACAAAACACATCCCACTGAATACCCAATCTGCCCTGGAGACAAACCACATCACACTGAATACCCAATCTGCCCTGGGGATAAAGCACACCCACTGAATACTCAATCTGCCCTGGGGACAAAGCACACCCACTGAATACCCAATCTGCCCTGGAGACAAACCACATCCACTGAATACCCAATCTGCCCTGGGGACAAAGCACACCCACTGAATACCCAATCTGCCCTGGGGACAAACCACACCCACTGAATATCCAATCTGCCCTGGGAACAAAGCACACCCACTGAGTACCCAATCTGCCCTGGAGACAAACCACACACACTGAATACCCAATCTGCCCTGGAGACAAACCACACACACTGAATACCCAATCTGCCCTGGGGATAAAGCACACCCACTGAATACCCAATCTGCCCCGGGGACAAGCCACATCCCCTGAATACCCAATTTGCCCTGGGGACAAACCACATCCACTGAATACCAAATCTGCCCTGGGGACAAACCACACCCACTGAATACCCAATCTGCCCTGGGGACAAACCACATCCACTGAATATCCAATCTGCCCTGGGGACAAACCACATCCACTGAATATCCAATCTACCCTGGGGACAAACCACACCCACTGAATATCCAATCTGCCCTGGAGACAAACCACACCCACTGAAAATCCAATCTGCCCTGGAGACAAACCACACCCACTGAATACCCAATCTGCCCTGGGGACAAACCACATCCACTGAATATCCAATCTACCCTGGGGACAAACCACACCCACTGAATATCCAATCTGCCCTGGGGACAAACCACACCCACTGAATACCCAATCTGCCCTGGGGACAAACCACATCCACTAAATACCTTATCTGCCCTGGGGACAAACCACACCCACTGAATACCCAATCTGCCCTGGGGATAAAACACACCCACTGAATACCCAATCTGCCCTGGAGACAAACCACACACACTGAATACCCAATCTGCCCTGGGGATAAAGCACACCCACTGAATATCCAATCTGCCCTGGGAACAAAGCACACCCACTGAATACTCAATCTGCCCTGGAGACAAACCACATCCACTGAATACCCAATCTGCCCTGGAGACAAAGCACACCCACTGAATACCCAATCTGCCCTGGGGATAAAGCACACCCACTGAATATCCAATCTGCCCTGGGAACAAAGCACACCCACTGAGTACCCAATCTGCCCTGGAGACAAACCACACACACTGAATACCCAATCTGCCCTGGAGACAAACCACACACACTGAATACCCAATCTGCCCTGGGGATAAAGCACACCCACTGAATACCCAATCTGCCCCGGGGACAAGCCACATCCCCTGAATACCCAATTTGCCCTGGGGACAAACCACATCCACTAAATACCAAATCTGCCCTGGGGACAAACCACACCCACTGAATACCCAATCTGCCCTGGGGACAAACCACACCCACTGAATATCCAATCTGCCCTGGGGACAAACCACATCCACTGAATATCCAATCTACCCTGGGGACAAACCACACCCACTGAATATCCAATCTGCCCTGGAGACAAACCACACCCACTGAAAATCCAATCTGCCCTGGAGACAAACCACACCCACTGAATACCCAATCTGCCCTGGGGACAAACCACATCCACTGAATATCCAATCTACCCTGGGGACAAACCACACCCACTGAAAATCCAATCTGCCCTGGAGACAAACCACACCCACTGAATACCCAATCTGCCCTGGGGACAAACCACATCCACTGAATATCCAATCTACCCTGGGGACAAACCACACCCACTGAATATCCAATCTGCCCTGGGGACAAACCACACCCACTGAATACCCAATCTGCCCTGGGGACAAACCACATCCACTGAATACCCAATCTACCCTGGGGACAAACCACATCCACTGAATACCCAATCTGCCCTGGGGACAAACCACACCCACTGAATACCCAATCTGCCCTGGGGACAAACCACATCCACTGAATACCAAATCTGCCCTGGGGACAAACCACACCCACTGAATACCCAATCTGCCCTGGGGACAAACCACATCTACTGAAAATCCAATCTGCCCTGGAGACAAACCACACCCACTGAATACCCAATCTGCCCTGGGGACAAACCACATCCACTGAATACCCAATCTGCCCTGGGGACAAACAACATCCACTGAATACCCCATCTACCCTGGGGACAAACAACATCCACTGAATACCCAATCTACCCTGGGGACAAACCACCTCCACTGAATACCCCATCTACCCTGGGGACAAATCACACCCACTGAATACCCAATCTACCCTGGGGACAAACCACATCCACTGAATACCCAATCTGCCCTGGGGACAAACCACATCCACTGAATACCCAATCTACCCTGGGGACAAAACACATCCATTTAATACCCAATCTGCCCTGGGGACAAACCACATCCACTGAATACCCCATCTACCCTGGGGACAAACAACATCCACTGAATACCCAATCTGCCCTGGGGACAAACCACATCCACTGAATATCCAATCTGCCCTGGGGACAAACCCCATCCACTGAATACCCCATCTACCCTGGGGACAAACCACATCCACTGAATACCCAATCTGCCCTGGGGACAAACAAGATCCACTGAATACCCCATCTACCCTGGGGACAAACCACACCCACTGAATACCCAATCTGCCCTGGGGACAAACCACATCCCAGAGACACACACTGAAGACGGTCTCATATGACCTCTCCCTCTAGAAGCCTCTAGAAGATAAGCTGAAAGTCTCTCTCTCTCTCATACTTCTAGAGTGTTCCTTAAGAATACTGTTCAGAAGATCCATTGTAGGGTCTTGTAGAGTCCTGTGTAGGTTTGCAAAGGGAGGGTATAGAAACTTTTATGGATTACTGGATTGGATATAATCTATCACAAGACATCTAGTGCCCCTTTTGGGTACCTCTGCCCCTCTGTGTGGCCTTATCACAAGTAAAATATATGAAATAATTTAATAAGATGATTTTCAAATAAAAAAATAGAATGACAAAGCTGTAAAACATTATCCTAAATATAAACAATCAATTTATTGAATACCATTGGTGTTTAATATGAGGGTTTCAGCATGAAATAACCTTTATATATTTTTAACACACTTTCATTTATTTTACTATGTCCAATATTTGTTTTTGTCAATGTTTTTGCATCAAACTGACAGTTGTGAACACAGTCAATAGTTGGAAGAGTTGCAGAGGTAGTAGAAAATAATGCCATTGTTGATTAGATGCTTTTATTCATTAATTAGCCGATTTTCTCTTGAACTATATGGTCTATCCACTAGAAACTCATGGATAATATGGGCACAGATATAACAAATTAATACTATATATGAAGAATATAAAAAGTTATTCTAGTATAGATGACCAAAGTTTCGATTGAATGCCATAGATTTTCTGTTAATTACCAAAATTACTGAAGATTCCGGTAACTTTGGCAAATTACCGGTAGCGTTGTAGCCCTAGCCCTGTGTGATGAGGTGGTACAATACTGCCCCTGTGTGGTCAGGTTGGGGACTGCAGGTGTTCTGGGCTCCAAAGGACATACTGCTCTGTGAGGAAGAAGCCTTTAGGTACAGATGTCTTTGTCTGCGAGTGTGTGTGTGTGTGTGTGTGTGTGTCTGCGTGTGTGTATGTGTGTGACTGACCTGTGGTTTGTCGATGGCGGAGAGCACTTCCTGAACTCTCTTTGCCTCCGAGTCGTGATCTGAGGAGAGAGAACAGACACAACATTACCACAAACTAGTGTGTTTCTGCCCTTGTGTGAGAGGGTGAAATTACAGCTAAGCACCACCAGAGGGCAGGCTGAGCTGTCATATACAGTATGTACAGTATGTACAGACCCCAACCTGGATTACTGCCTAGGTCTGCCCTCTGTTCTGTTGTCTGCTCATAAAACAGGGGGCCGGTTCCAGTCTCACACACACACACACACACACGTCCAGTGGCAGAGCATGTCTAGGGGTGATTTAGTAGTGGGTCGGGTTTAGCGCTGGGGTGTGTGTGTGTGTGTGTGTGTGTGTGTGTGTGTGTGTGTGTGTGTGTGTGTGTGTGTGTGTGTGTGTGTGTGTGTGTGTGTGTGTGTGTGTGTGTGTGTGTGTGCAATGGAAGTTTTTCCCCAGAGTGTGTAGTGTGTGTGTGTGTGTGTGTGTAATCCCTATACCAGAGTTGCTTCAGACAGGAGCAGAGCTGCTTTCTCCATCAGAGCAGAGTTTACTAAATTACCCAGAAAGAGAGAGAAAAAGAGAAAAAGAGAGAGAGAGAGAGAGAGAGGGATTAGAACACAGAAGAGGAGTGGAGGAGGAGAAGAAAAGAAGGGATGTTTATCAGGATGGAGAGAAAAGTGAGGAACGCAGAGAGGAGGAGTACAGGGTTTATGTGAGGGGTCATCTTCAAGACCCTGGTGCTGGCCTACTGAGCAGCAAGGGGAACTGGCCCTCCCTACCTTCAGGCTATGCTCAAACCCTACACCCCAACCCAAGCACTCCATTCCTCCACCTCTGGTCTCTTGGCCCACCCACCCCTAGAATAAAATAAAGGCACTTCAGTTTTCCCCACTAGCACTGATTTTGCTGAGAGACTTTGTTGAGGGTAACTGTACTTACGATCGTAACGTGTTGTTGTCTCACCTACCTATCTTAAGATTAATGCACTAATTGTAAACCGCTCTGGATAAAAGCGTCTGCTAAATGACTAAAATGGGTGTAGGGTGATTACACAATCACGGTGTTCCAGTTCTGTGACATCATCAGCAGGCGCAGCAGATGCAGGGGGAGGGGCTTGTCAGACGGTGAATATATATCAAAGTGTGTCTGGGTGTATTTTTTTATTTTTTTATTTAACCAGGTAGGCCAGTTGAGAACAAGTTCTCATTTACAACTGCGACCTGGCCAAGATAAAGCAAAGCAGTGCGACACAAACAACAACACAGAGTTACACATGGAATAAACAAACGTACAGTCAATAACACAATAGAAAAAAATCTATATACAGTGTGTGCAAATGAGGTAAGATAAGGGAAGTAAGGTAATAAATAGGCCGTAGTGGCGAAGTAATTACAATTTAGCAATTAAACACTGGAGTGATAGATGTATAGAAGATGAATGTGCAAGTAGAGATACTGGGGTGCAAAGGAGCAAAAAATAATAATAACAAAATGGGGATGAGGTAGTTTGGATGGGCTATTTACAGATGGGCTATGTACAGTTGCAATGATCTGTGAGCTGCTCTGACAGCTGATGCTTAAAGGTAGTGAGGGAGATATGACTCTCCAGCTTCAGTGATTTTTGCAATTCGTTCCAGTCATTGGCAGCAGAGAACTGGAAGGAAAGGCGGCCAAAAGAGGAATAGGCTTTGGGGGTGATCAGTGAGATATACCTGCTGGAACGCGTGCTACGGGTGGGTGCTGCTATGGTGACCAGTGAGCTGAGATAAGGCGGGGCTTTACCTAACAGACTTCTAGATGACCTGGAGCCAGTGGGTTTGGTGACAAATATGAAGCAAGGGCCAGCCAACGAGAGCATATAGGTCGCAGTGGTGGGTAGTATATGGGGCTTTGGTGACAAAACGGATGGCACTGTGATAGACTGCATCCAATTTGCTGAGTAGAGTGTTGGAGGCTATTTTGTAACTGACATCGCCGAAGTCAAGGATCGGTAGGATGGTCAGTTTTACGAGGGTATGTTTGGCAGCATGAGTGAAGGATGCTTTGTTGCGAAATAGGAAGCCAATTCTAGATTTAATTTTGGATTGGAGATGCTTCATGTGAGTCTGGAAGGAGAGTTTACAGTCTAACCAGACACCTAGGTATTTGTAATTGTCCACATATTCTAAGTCAGAACTGCCCAGAGTAGTGATGCTGGACGGGCGGGCAGGTGCGGGCAGCGATCGGCTGAAGAGCATGCATTTCGTTTTACTTGCATTTAAGAGCAGTTGGAGGCCACGGAAGGAGAGTTGTATGGCATTGAAGCTCGTCTGGAGGTTAGTTAACACAGTGACCAAGGAAGGGCCAGAAGTATACAGAATGGTGTCGTCTGCGTAGAGGTGGATCAGAGAATCACCACCAGCAAGAGCGACATCATTGATGTATACAGAGAAAAGAGTCGGCCCGAGAATTGAACCCTGTGACACCCCCATAGAGACTGCCAGAGGTCCGGACAACAGGCCCTCCGATTTGACACACTGAACTCTGTCTGAGAAGTAGTTGGTGAACCAGGCGAGGCAGTCATTTGAGAAACCAAGGCTGTTGAGTCTGCCGATGAGAATATGGTGATCGACAGAGTCGAAAACCTTGGCCAGGTCGATGAATACGGCTGCACAGTGTTGTCTCTTATCAATGGCGGTTATGATGTCGTTTAGGACCTTGAGCGTGGCTGAGGTGCACCCATGACCAGCTCGGAAACCAGATTGCATAGCGGAGAAGGTACGGTGGGATTCAAAATGGTCGGTGATCTGTTTGTTAACTTGGCTTTCAAAGACCTTAGAAAGGCAGGGCAGGATGGATATAGGTCTGTAGCAGTTTGGGTCTAGAGTGTCTCCTCCTTTGAAGAGGGGGATGACCGCGGCAGCTTTCCAATCTTTGGGGATCTCAGACAATACGAAAGAGAGGTTGAACAGGCTAGTAATAGAGGTTGCAACAATTTTAGAAAAAGAGGGTCCAGATTGTCTAGCCCGGCTGATTTGTAGGGGTCCAGATTTTGCAACTCTTTCAGAACATCAGCTATCTGGATTTGGGTGAAGGAGAAATGGGGGAGGTTTGGGTAAGTTGTTGTGGGGGGTGCAGGGCTGTTGACCGGGGTAGGGGTAGCCAGGTGGAAAGCATGGCCAGCCGTAGAAAAATGCTTATTGAAATTCTCAATTATAGTGGATTTATCGGTGGTGACAGAGTTTCCTAGCCTCAGTGGTGGGCAGCTGGGAGGAGGTGCTCTTATTCTCCATGGACTTTACAGTGTCCCAGCACTTTTTGAAGATTGTGCTACAGGATGCACATTTCTGTTTAAAAATCAGGCAGTCAGGTCTGGAGTGTTCCTGGTTCTACATTTTTAAATGGGGCATGCTTATTTAAGATGGTGTAAAAAATATACTTTTACAAACTAGAAACAATGAACTGAAGGAACGGAGGAGAGAGGGAGATATAGAGAGAAAGAAAGAGAGGTACGGTGCCATGAAAAAGCCCCCTTTCTGATTTTAGCATATTGTTGATACTGAATGTTATCAGATCTTCAACCAGAAGCTAATATTAGATCAAGGGAACCTGAGTTTACAAATAACAAAAAAAATGGATACTTATTTTATTTAATTAACAAAGTTATGCAACGACCAATTCCCCCGTGTGAAAAAGTAATTTCCCCCTCACACTCAATAAGTGGTTGTACCACCTTTAGCAGCGGCGACTGCTACCAAACGCTTCCTGTAGTTGTTGATCAGTCTTTCACGTCGCTGTGGAGGAATTTTGTCCCACTCTTACATGCAGAACTGCTTAAACTGCTTGTTTCAAATCCTGCCACAACATCTCATTTGGGATTAGGTCTGGACTTTGACTGGTCCTTTCCAAAACTTCAAATGTTTAGCTTTTTAACCATTTTCATGTAGACTTGATTGTGTGTTTTGGATCATTGGCTTGCTGCATGACCCAGCTGCGCTTCAGATTCCGCTCACAGACGGGTGACCTGACATTCTCCTGTAGAACTTTTTGGATGACATGGGTCCCATTATGCCTGGTGAAAACCAAACACTGCATTCCACAGTAAGAACCTTACACCAATGGTCAAGCATAACTTTTTGCATAAATCTGTTTATGAAATAAATGAAATAAGTATGTATTTGTTCACTCAGGTTCCCTACTAGGTTTTGGTTGAAGATCTGATATTATTCAGTATCAAAAATATGCAAAAGTAGATTTTCTTTTTGAAGGGGGCAAATACCATTTCACAGCACTGTAGAGATAGAGGGTGAGAGAGATATAAGATAAAGAGAGCAAAAGGAGAATGAGAGAAAAAGAAACAGAGCGATAGAAAAAGAAGCCTGCAGGGTGAGTTCAACAGCGTTTTCATCTATGCATAGTGAGCATTCCATCTGCTAAACAGCTGGCCTCCTTAACACACACTCGTTTTTCTATCCTTGTGGGGACCTCAAATGTATTTCCATTCAAAATCCTATTTTCCCTAACCCATAACCCTAACCCTAATTGTTAGCACCACACACACACACACACACACACACACACACACACACACACACACACACACACACACACACACACACACACACACACACACACACACACACACACACACACACACACACTTGTTGAGACCTGTCTGAGAAGGTTTGTAGTTTAGTTTGACAGTTTAGTTCTCATGGACAGAGACCATGGTTTACAGAGAGGATTAGTGTGTGTGTGTGTGTGTGTGTGTGTGTGTGTGTGTGTGTGTGTGTGTGTGTGTGTGTGTGTGTGTGTTACCTTCATAGAGGAGAGATGTACGTCTGAGGTGCCAAGAGACACAGGAATTCTGCCGCTCTTCCTGGAAGGCAACAGTGTGTGTGTGTGTGTGTGTGTGTGTGTGTGTGTGTGTGTGTGTGTGTGTGTGTGTGTGTGTGTGTGTGTGTGTCCAACCATACCTTCATAGAGGAGAGATGTACGTCTGAGGTGCCAAGAGACACAGGAATTCTGCCGCTCTTCCTGGAAGGCAACAGTGTGTGTGTGTGTGTGTGTGTGTGTGTGTGTGTGTGTGTGTGTGTGTGTGTGTGTGTGTGTGTGTGTGTGTGTGTTGGCTGAAGCGTTGGGAACTCTGAGATGGTAGCAGTACAGTTTCAACCCAGGTGAACAAGGAAATGTGTTAATATCACTGTTCTGAAGATCATTAATTCATCTACAGTTGAAGTCGTAAATATATATACCCTTAGATTGGAGTCATTAAAACTAGTTTTTCAACCACTCCACAAATTTCTTGTTAACAAACTATAGTTTTGGCAAGTCGGTTAGGACATCTACTTTGTGCATGACACAAGTAATTTTTCCAACAATTGTTTACAGACAGATTATTTCACTTATACTTCACTGTATCACAAAGAAAATTATGTAATGGCTTTAGAAGCTTCTGATAGTCTAATTGACATAATTTGAGTCAATTGGAGGTGTACCTATGGATGTATTCAAAGGCCTACCTTCCAACTCAGTGCCTCTTTGCTTGACATCATGGGAAAATCAAAAGAAATCAGCCAAGACCTCAGAAAATATATTTGTCATCCCGCTCAGGAAGGAGATGTGTTCTGTCTCCTACAGATGAACGTACTTTGGTGCGAAAAGTGCAAATCAATCCCAGAACAACAGCAAAGGACCTTGTGAAGATGCTGGAGGAAACAGGTACAAAAGTATCTATATCCACAGTAAAACGAGTCCTATATCGACATAACCTGAAAGGCCACTCAGCAAGGAAGAAGCCACTGCTCCAAAACTGCCATAAAAAAGCCAGACTACAGTTTGCAAATGCACATGGGGACAAAGATTGTACTTTTTGGAGAAATGTCCTCTGGTCTGATGAAACAAAAATAGAACTGTTTGGCCATAATGACCATCATTATGTTTGGAGGAAAAAGGGGGAGGCTTGCAAGCCGAAGAACACCATCCCAACCGTGAAGCACAGGGGTGGCAGCATCATGTTGTGGGGGTGCTTTGCTGCAGGAGGGACTGGTACACTTCACAAAATAGATGGCATCATGAGGGAGGAAAATGATGTGGATATATTGAAGCAACATCTCAAGACATCAGTCAGGAAGTTAAAGCTTGGTCGCAAACGGGTCTTCCAAATGGACAATGACCCCAAGCATACTTCCAAAGTTGTGGAAAAATGGCTTAAGGACAACAAAGTCAAGGTATTGGAGTCGCCATCACAAAGCCCTGACCTCAATCCCATAGAAAATGTGTGGGCAGAACTGAAAAAGCGTGTGCGAGCAAGGAGTCCTACAAACCTGACTCAGTTACACCAGCTCTGTCAGGAGGAGTGGGCCAAAATTCACCCAACTTATTGTGGGAAGCTTGGGGAAGGCTACCTGAAACGTTTGACCCAAGTTAAACAATTTATAGGCAATGCTACCAAATACTAATTGAGCGTATGTAAACTTCTGACCCACTGGGAATGTGATGAAAGAAATAAAAGCTGAAATAAATCATTCTCTCTGCTATTATTCTGACATTTCACATTCTTAAAATAAAGTGGTGATCCTAACTGACCTAAGACAGGGAATTTTTACTAGGATTAAATGTCAGGAATTGTGAAAAACTGAGTTTAAATGTATTTGGCTAAGGTGTATGTAAACTTCCGACTTCAACTGTAAATCAGATGGTAATGATAGCCTGATGATATGCAGCTCTGCACTAGCCAACATTATGTAGATGTGTGTAAGAGACACTTGTAAGAATAAGACTGAGTCAGACTGGACTTGTACTCCTTGAACCAGCTGACACAGACAGGCAGGCAAGCAGGCCCTTATTTGGGTGGGGCGGGTGGGGGAGACCTATTACCATAGGAACACAGGCAAAACCATGGAGGGTGGGAGAGCGTACACACTTACGGAGAGTCACTATGACAACGTGGTTTATTTTAAAAGGCCTGAGTCATGCTAAGGTCAGGGGTCGGATGTGTTAATGAACTAAACGAGCACTTACCTCTCTCTCTCTCTCTCTCTCTCTCTCTCTCTCTCTCTCTCTCTCTCTCTCTCGCTCTCTCGCTCTCTCTCGCTCTCTCTCGCTCTCTCTCGCTCTCTGGGGATGACATCATCTTACGTCAAAGTCTTTTGTTTTAAACGTGTCAGGGGACGTCTATTTTCTTTCCACTCCTTCTCTCTCCTTTCCTCCCCCTTTCCTCCTCTCCTCAAAGTACACATTCTACAGTATAACCAACATGGACTGGCCACGTCATTTACCTAAAATCACTGCTCTCTACAGAGAAATGATGCCGCGTTCAAAACAACTCGGAACTCAGAAATCTCTGACTTCGGAATTCAGTACATTCAACACAGCTGTGAACTCTGGGTAAATGGTCATCCAACTTGGAATTACTACCAAGTACCAAGTCGGGAACTTGGACATCTTTCTAGGGCTCCAACTTTCTGACCTGAAGACTACTGACGTCATCTTGAAAGCACCACTAGAATTACAGAAAGGTGCTGCAGTTAGGATGACGTAGAACCAACATGGCGGACAAAGGCACATCTGTTTCAGTTGAAATCTAAGCTCTACTGAGAAACTGCAACGCTGGCATTGATCCACCATGGGACATCAGTTTCCTGAAATCACTGCTCTCTACAGATAAACTGCACCGCTGACGTAGATCCATCATGGAGAAAAGAGGCACATCTGATTGTGTTTAGAGCGGCTCAGTTCTAAGGAAGAGCGGTGGGCTTTACTGACTGTCTTGACTGACTGGTAGCCAAGCACATTACTGGACTATAGTACATTAGCCAATAGACACACAAACACACACGTCCAGGAGGGCACAGAGCAAAGTCTGCAGCGTGGGTGTGTGTTTGTGTGTGAGTGTGAACCCTGTCTGGTGTTCCAGACAGTGTGTGTGTGTGTGTGTGTGTGTGTGTGTGTGTGTGTGTGTGTGTGTGTGTGTGTGTGTGTGTGTGTGTGTGTGTGTGTGATACTCATGGTTGAAAGCAGAGGGCCAAGCAGTAGATTAGACAGATGGAATGTTCTCTCTCTCAGTCCTTTCTATATCTCTCTTTCTCTCCCTTTGTCTCTCATCCCCCTCTCACTCTCTCTACTATCTTTCTCTCCACTCAGTCTACCACCGAGCTTTTCAATCGCTCTCATATGATCTTTTCTGACTTTTAATTCCCCTGTCCCTCTATCATACTCTTCTCTTTTTCTCCCCCTCTCTCTCTTTCACTCTCATGCTCTGATTGTTTTAGAGGAAGCCCAGTCACGGGGTGTGTGTGTGTGTGTGTGTTGTAGCCGAGTCAGCCTGATCTCCAGTCCAGGACTGAGACCCTGCTAGACCATCAGAAAGACACAGATACTCCTAGACATACACTGACATGTACTGTACGTGTGTGTGTGTGTGTGTGTGTGTGTGTGTGTGTGTGTGTGTGTGTGTGTGTGTGTGTGTGTGTGTGTGTGTGTGTGTGTGTGTGTGTGTGTGTGTGTGTGTGTGTGTGTGTGTGTGTGTGTGTGTGTGTGAAGATACTGAGTTGGTCAAAGCTCATCAGGCTCTCCCTCTTTCCATGATGTCACCACCCAGCCCAACAAACACCCCTTACACCTGGCCTCAATGGAACATTCCCCTGCCCCCGGACTGTACAGCCGGGCTGGTCCAAAGCTGAAATGGGGG
Source organism: Salvelinus alpinus (assembly GCF_045679555.1). Lineage (NCBI taxonomy): Eukaryota > Metazoa > Chordata > Actinopteri > Salmoniformes > Salmonidae > Salvelinus > Salvelinus alpinus. The sequence continues at coordinate 56,759,534 of NC_092095.1, forward strand.
TCTGAGAGGTGGTTTGAACTGCTTCTTTGGGATTAACTCTGGTGTCTCTCAGCAGGCCTGTCTGTCACCACCTCTGCACACAGGCCAGCGAGATAGAGATGTGTGTGTTTGAAAGAGAGCTCAAAGGGTTCCTTCATGGAGAACAGGACTCAACAGATATGTACTGTACCTCACCCCTCTTCCCTCTCTCCCCTCACCTCCACTCCTCTCCTCACTACCTCTCCTCTCTCCGATCCTGCCCCCCCTCCCAGACAAGGCCAGTATTGTAGAGGGAGAAACCGATAGGTCTCGGAAAAGATTCAGCTATGTGGTTACCTAGACAACCCCTTCTCTCCCCCCTCCCTCCCTTTCCACCTCTCCTCTCCACCTCAGTAAGGCACCATTCATATTTTTCTCTCTTTCATTGAGAAGAAAAGAGAGAGAGACATCGGAAGAGTATTCACTTATCTGTGTGTGTGTGTGTGTGTGTGTGTGTGTGTGTGTGTGTGTGTGTGTGTGTGTGTGTGTGTGTGTGTGTGTGTGTGTGTGTGTGTGTGTGCGTGCGTGCGTGCGTGCGTGCGTGCGTGTGTGCCTGCGTGTGTGTGTGCGTGTGTTTACCTTGCTGTGATTGTGTGTGTGTGTCTGGCTCGTTGCTCCTTGGGCTGCTCCGTAGTTGTCGTCGTTCCGGCTTCTTCCCTCCTGGACTGTTAGCTCCGCCCATTGACCCCAACGACCCTAGCGAAGGGATGTGGCTCTTCCCGCTGTAACCAATCAAATACAACCAAACTTTATTGACAAAAACTGTATGGAAATCATCTCAGTAGACTTTACAATGACAATAGACCCAACACATGCTCTTAAAACACAGAGTCTAATAGTTTGCATGTGTTTTAGACAACCTCATCCTTCCATAGGAAAACAATGTCTGGTGAAAGTCTGTAACTTCCATAGGAAAACAATGTCTGGTGAAAGTCTGTAACTTCCATAGGAAAACAATGTCTGGTGAAAGTCTGTAACTTCCATAGGAAAACAATGTCTGGTGAAAGTCTGTAACTTCCATAGGAAAACAATGTCTGGTGAAAGTCTGTAACTTCCATAGGAAAACAATGTCTGGTGAAAGTCTCACTTCCATAGGAAAACAATGTCTGGTGAAAGTCTGTAACTTCCATAGGAAAACAATGTCTGGTGAAAGTCTCACTTCCATAGGAAAACAATGTCTGGTGAAAGTCTGTAACTTCCATAGGAAAACAATGTCTGGTGAAAGTCTGTAACTTCCATAGGAAAATAATGTCTGGTGAAAGTCTGTAACTTCCATAGGAAAATAATGTCTGGTGAAAGTCTAACTTCCATAGGAAAACAATGTCTGGTGAAAGTCTAACTTCCATAGGAAAATAATGTCTGGTGAAAGTCTAACTTCCATAGGAAAACAATGTCTGGTGAAAGTCTAACTTCCATAGGAAAATAATGTCTGGTGAAAGTCTAACTTCCATAGGAAAATAATGTCTGGTGAAAGTCTAACTTCCATAGGAAAACAATGTCTGGTGAAAGTCTAACTTCCATAGGAAAATAATGTCTGGTGAAAGTCTGTAACTTGTCTATAGTGTCTCTCCCGTCTGCATTATGGCTATAGATCTCAGACTTGTAGATCAAGTTGATCACTAGTAAAACCAGTAACTAGTCTAAACTACTAACTAGTCTGTAACTTGTCTCTAATTATAAGGCTAGTCTTTTCACACTTGTAGAGAAAGAAACTAGTCTCTACGCTCTAACTAGTATTGTAACTAGTCTCTAACTAGTATTGTAACTAGTCTCTAACTAGTATTGTAACTAGTCTCTAACTAGTATTGTATCTAGTGTTTACGTATTACTGTAAGTACAGTTTCTCACAGCAGGAAAATGATCCTGCAGCAACAGGAAATGTGAATTATTATGTGGATTATAATTAATGGACATTTTTGTAGCGGTTGACACATTTTCCGTTAGGGCAAATAAAGTCTGACATTTTAAAGTGAAAATGACAAACTTTAGAAGCCTTATTAAACCATGAACACGCGACAAGTTAGCATTTCTTGCTGGCGCAGGAAAGTTCTCTGCGACAACGGAGTGCTGAAATTAAGATAGTACATCTGTAGTCTCTAACTAGTTGAACTAGTCTCTAACACCAGGACTATTCTCTGACCTGTATTCATTGTGGCTGGAGCCCAGAGGCTTGTACAGGGAGGAGGGAGGAGAGTTGAGCCTGTTCTGTCGCTCCAGCTGTCTCTGCTCCTTTATCTTCTTAGGCTGGGGCTTGCTATAGCTCTCCTCTCTACCAATGTAGCTGGACATGCCATACACTGGGATTATCTCTGGGAGACGGAGAGATGGAGCGGGTGAATAGGGAGGGAGAGAGGGAGAGGAAAGTGAGAGAAGGAAAGACGAGAGAGGGAGTTAGCTATGTCATTTAGGTGTTTGTATATACACTGAGTGGACAAAACATTAAGGACACCTGCTACAGACATAGACGGACCAGGTGAATCCAGGTGAAAGATATGATCCCTTATTGATGTCACTTGTTGAATCCACTTCAATCAGTGTAGATGAAGGGGAGGAGACAGGTTAAAGAAAGAGTTGCAAGCCTTGAGACAATTGAGACATGGATTATGTGCGTGTGCCATTCAGAGGGTGAATGGACAAGACAAAATAAGCGCCTTTGAACGGGTTATGTAGTAGGTGCCAGGCGCACCGGTTTGAGTGTGTCAAGAACTGCAATGCTGCTGGGTTTTTCACACTCAACAGTTTCCTGTGTGTATCAAGAATGGTCCACCACCCAAAGGACATCCAGCCAACTTGATACAACTATGGGTCCATTAAGAGTCAACATGGGCCAGCATCCCTGTGGAACGCTTTCGACACCTTGTAGAGTCCATGCCCTGACGGATTGAGTCTGTCCTGAGGGCAAAGAGGGGGGGGGGGGGGTGCAACTCAATATTAAGGTGATCCTAATGTTTTGTACACTTAGTGTATATATAAACAGTACCAGTCAAAAGTTTGGACACACCTACTCATTCCAGGGTTTTTCTTATTTTTTTATACTATTTTCCGCATTGTAGAATAATAGTGAAGACATCAAAACTATGAAATAACACATATGGGATCCTGTAGTAACCAAAAAAGTGTTCAACAAATCAAAATATATTTTACATTTGAGATTCTTCAAAGTAGCCACCCTTTGCCTTGATGACAGCTTTGCACACTCTTGGCATTCTCTCAACCAGCTTCATGAGGTAGTCACCTGGAATGCATTTCAATTAACAGGTGTGCCTTATTAAAAATTAATTTGTGGAATTTTTCCTTCTTACTGCGTTTGAGACAATCAGTTGTGTTGTGACAAGGTAGGGGTGGTATACAGAAGATAGCCCAATTTGGTAAAAGACCAAATTCATATTATGGCAAGAACAGCTCAAATAAGCAAAGAGAAACAACAGTCCATCACTACTTTAAGACATGAAGTGCAGGCAATGTGGAAAATTTCAAGAACTTTTCAAGTTTCTTCAAGTGCAGTAGCAAAAACCATCAAGCGCTATGATGAAACTGGCTCTCATGAGGACCGCCACAGGAAAGGAAGACCCAGAGTTACCTCTGCTGCAGAGGATAAGTTCATTCGATTTACCAGCCTCAGAAATTGCCGCCCAAATAAATGCTTCCCAGAGTTCAAGTAACAGACACATCTCAACATCAACTTTTCAGAGGAGACTGTGTGAATCAGGCCTTCATGGTCGAATTGCTGCAAAGAAACCACTACTAAAGGACACCAATAATAATAAGAGACTTGATTGGGCCAAGAAACACAAGCAATGGACATTAGACCGGTGGAAATCTGTCCTTTGGTCTGAGTCCAAATTTGAGATTTTTGTTTCCAACCGCCATGTCTTTGTGAGACGCAGAGTAGGTGGACGGATGATCTCTGCATGTGTGGTTCCCACTGTGAAGCATGGAGGAGGAGGTGTGATGGTGTGGGGGTGCTTTGCTGGTGACACTGTTAGTGATTTATTTAGAAGTCAAGGCACACTTAACCAGCATGGCTATCACAGCATTTTGCAGCGATATGCCATCCCATCTGATTTGTGCTTAGTGGGACTATCATTTGTTTTTCAACAGGACAATGACCCAACACACCTCCAGGCCGTCTGGGATTTTTGACCGAGAAGGAGAGTGATGGAGTACTGCATAAGATGACCTGGCCTCCACAATCACCCTACCTCAACCCAATGGAGATGGTTTGGGATGAGTTGGACCTCAGATTGAAGGAAAAGTAGCCAACAATTGCTCAGCATATGTGGGAACTCCTTCAAGACTGTTAGAAAAGCATTCCAAGTGAAGCTGGTTGAGAGAATGCCAAAAATGTGCAAAGCTGTCATCAAGGCAAAGGGTGGCTACTTTGAAGGATCTAAAATATATTTTGATTTGTTGAACACGTTTCTGGTTACTACATGATTCCATATGTGTTATTTCATTATTCTACAATGTAGAAAATAGTAAAAAATTTAATTAAATTAATGAGTAGGAATGTCCAAACTTTTGACTGGCACTGTATATATCTCCAGTGGTGTAAAGTACTTAAGTAAAAATACTTTAAAGTACTACTTAAGTAGTTTTGGGGGTTTCTGTACTTTACTATATATATTTTTGACAACTTTTACTTTTACTCCACTACATTCCCAAAGAAAATAATGTATTTTCTACTCCATATATTTTCTCTGACACACAAAGTACTCGTTACATTTTAAATGCTTAGCAGGACAGGAACATTTTTCAATTCACGCACTTAAAGAGAAAATCCCTGGTCATCCCTACTGCATCTGATCTGGCAGACTCACTAAACACAAATGCTTTGTTTGTAAATTATGTCTGAGTGTTGGAGTGTACCCCTGGCTATCAATAAAAAAATAAAAAATAAAACTGTGCCATCTGGTTTGCTTAATATAATGAATTTGAAATTATTTATACTTTTACTTTTGATACTTAAGTATATTTTAGCAATTACATTTACTTAAGTATATTTAAAACCAAATACTTTTAGTAGTATTTTACTGGGTGACGTTCACTTTTACTTGAGTCATTTTCTATTAAGGTATCTTTACTTTTACTCAAGTATGACAATTGAGTACTTTTCCCACGATGGTATACAGTGGGGAGAACAAGTATTGGATACACTGCGACAGCCCCGAAACCTGAAGGATCTGGAGAAGGTCTGTATGGAGGAGTGGGCCAAAATCCCTGCTGCAGTGTGTGCAAATCTGGTCAAGAACTACAGGAAACGTATGATCTCTGTAATTGCAAACAAAGGTTTCTGTACCAAATATTAAGTTCTGCTTTTCTGATGTATCAAATACTTATGTCATGCAATAAAATGCAAATTAATTACTTAAAAATCATACAATGTGATTTTCTGGATTTTTGTTTTAGATTCCGTCTCTCACAGTTGAAGTGTACTACCTATGATAAAAATTACAGACCTCTACATGCTTTGTAAGTAGGAAAACCTGCAAAATCGGCAGTGTATCAAATACTTGTTCTCCCCATTGTATATCTGTAGTATAGGCTACAGTATCTCATATGCCCATATACATGTCTTAGACTGGGCTGTGGGTATCTTACCTTCTCCATATATGGGCGGGAGGTGGTGTTGGTAGTACTGGTGGGGGGGCAGGTCTCCAGGACTCACAGGGGGATAGAAGGAGTGAGAGTTGGGGATAAAGTGGGGGTGGGTGAGGTACGGAGGGAGGTGGTGTGTGGGGGAGAGAGCGGGGGAGTACGAGGGGGGATAACATTCAGGAGACTGCGGGGTGACGACCACCCGACGCACTCCTGTGTTGTCTTCTAACACCTGGGGGAAGGAGAGGGGAGAGGAGGGAGGAGAGGGGAGGGGAGAGGAGGAAGGAGAGGGGGAGGGAGGAGAGGGGGAGGGAGGAGAGGGGGAGGGAGGAGAGGCGAGGGGAGAGGAGGGAGGAGAAGGGAGGAGAGGGGAGGGGAGAGGGGGAGGGGAGGAGACGCGAGGGGAGAGGAGAGGAGGGAGGAGAGGGGGAGGGAGGAGAGGGGGAGGGAGAGGAGGTTAGAAGAGGGGGAGGGGAGGAGACGCGAGGGGAGAGGAGGGAGGAGAGGGGGAGGGAGGAGAGGGGGAGGGGACGCGAGGGGAGAGGAGGGAGGAGAGGGGGAGGGGAGGAGACGCGAGGGGAGAGGAGGGAGGAGAGGAGGAATTCTTAGCATTACTGGAGAATTCCACAATAGAACACATCCAATAACACTCCACAAACACTGGACTCAATTCAATCCAACCCACACTGGAGTGTTCACACAGTAGCCTTCCCCATGGTCAAATAACATGGCAGCTTGTGTAAACCCACCATCCCCACCAGGTAGTAGATTCCCCTCACAGGAAACTACAGTTGACAGATTAAGAGGAGTGTGTGGGGGGGCAGTAGTTTGTAAACCAATACACTAAATTAAATTGCTATGGGTTTGATCAAACTCCAGTTTAAGACTTTGGCTGTACACACATGCATGCACACACACACACACACACACACACACATTCCACCAATTCAGACAGTCTCTCACGCACACATTCCATTCCATTCACAAACATTCCAATCAGTAAGCAAACACACACTCCCCCGTGAGAGTTGCTTCCAAGTGCTGCAGCAGCACAATAACACACACACGCACCACACAAACACCACACACACACACACACACACTACACACACACACACACACACACACACACACTACACACACACACACTACACACACACACACAGGCAGCGAGAGAGAGAGAGAGGAGAAAAGATAGCAGACCACTCTCCCTGACTCCCCCCTCCGACCTCCACATCCTCTATACAAAACACACTTACCATTCCTGAAAAACATACATGTTTATGTGACAACAAGGCCAAAGTCCCACCAGAAACTAGTTGGCAGAGGATCCCCCTCTCTCTCCTTCCATCTCTCTCTCTCCTTCCATCTCTCTCTCTCCTTCCATCCCTCTCTCTCCTTCCATCTCTCTCTCTCCTTCCATCTCTCTCTCTCCTTCCATCCCTCTCTCTCCTTCCATCCCTCTCTCTCCTTCCATCTCTCTCTCTCCTTCCATCCCTCTCTCTCCTTCCATCTCTCTCTCTCTCTCCTTCCATCTCTCTCTCTCTCTCCTTCCATCTCTCTCTCTCTCTCCTTCCATCTCTCTCTCTCCTTCCATCTCTCTCTCTCTCTCCTTCCATCTCTCTCTCTCCTTCCATCTCTCTCTCTCTCTCCTTCCATCTCTCTCTCTCTCTCCTTCCATCTCTCTCTCTCTCTCCTTCCATCTCTCTCTCTCTCTCCTTCCATCTCTCTCTCTCTCTCCTTCCATCTCTCTCTCTCTCTCCTTCCATCTCTCTCTCTCTCTCCTTCCATCTCTCTCTCTCCTTCCATCTCTCTCTCTCTCTCCTTCCATCTCTCTCTCTCTCTCCTTCCATCTATCTCTCTCTCTCCTTCTATCTCTCTCTCTCCTTCCATCTCTCTCTCTCCTTCCATCTCTCTCTCTCTCCTTCCATCTCTCTCTCTCTCCTTCCATCTCTCTCTCTCCTTCCATCTCTCTCTCTCCTTCCATCTCTCTCTCTCCTTCCATCTCTCTCTCTCCTTCCATCTCTCTCTCTCCTTCCATCCTCTCTCTCTCTCCTTCCATCTCTCTCTCTCTCCTTCCATCTCTCTCTCTCTCTCCTTCCATCTCTCTCTCTCTCTCCTTCCATCTCTCTCTCTCCTTCCATCTCTCTCTCTCTCTCCTTCCATCTCTCTCTCTCTCTCTCCTTCCATCTCTCTCTCTCTCTCTCTCCTTCCATCTCTCTCTCTCTCTCCTTCCATCTCTCTCTCTCTCTCCTTCCATCTCTCTCTCTCTCTCCTTCCATCTCTCTCTCTCCTTCCATCTCTCTCTCTCTCTCCTTCCATCTCTCTCTCTCTCTCCTTCCATCTCTCTCTCTCCTTCCATCTCTCTCTCTCTCTCCTTCCATCTCTCTCTCTCTCTCCTTCCATCTCTCTCTCTCCTTCCATCTCTCTCTCTCCTTCCATCTCTCTCTCTCCTTTCATCTCTCTCTCTCTCTCCTTCCATCTCTCTCTCTCCTTCCATCTCTCTCTCTCCTTCCATCTCTCTCTCTCCTTCCATCTCTCTCTCTCCTTCCATCTCTCTCTCCACCTATCCTTCTCTCTCCTCTCTATGTGGGTGTTTATGTAATGTAACGGCGACACTTTTCCCCGCTCTCAGTTGGCTAAGTGGCCTCCCCCCAACACACACATTCAATGGCCTCGCTGCTATCACCCCCCCCTCCCCCCAACACACACATTCAATGGCCTCGCTGCTATCACCCCCCCCCCTCCCCCCAACACACACAGTCAATGGCCTCGCTGCTATCACCCCCCCTCCCCCCAACACACACAGTCAATGGCCTGGCTGCTATCACCCCCCCTCCTCCTCCCCCCATCACACACAGTCAATGGCCTCGCTGCGATCACCCCCCCTCCCCCCAACACACACAGTCAATGGCCTTGCTGCTATCACCCCCCCTCCTCCCCCCAACACACACAGTCAATGGCCTCGCTGCTATCACCCTCCCTCCTCCTCCCCCCAACACACACAGTCAATGGCCTTGCTGCTATCACCCCCCCTCCTCCTCCCCCCAACACACACAGTCAATGGCCTCGCTGCTATCACCCCCCCTCCTCCTCCCCCCAACACACACAGTCAATGGCCTCGCTGCTATCACCCCCCCTCAACACACACAGTCAATGGCCTCGCTGCTATCACCCCCCCTCCTCCTCCCCCCAACACACACAGTCAATGGCCTCGCTGCTTTCACCCCCCCCCCCCTCCTCCTCCCCCCAACACACACAGTCAATGGCCTCGCTGCTTTCACCCCCCCCCCCCTCCAACACACACAGTCAATGGCCTCGCTGCTTTCACCCCCCCCCCCCCCCCTCCTCCTCCCCCCAACACACACAGTCAATGGCCTCGCTGCTATCACCCCCCTCCCCCCAACAACGTACCCTGCAATAATCAACACATTCCTGTCTGCTCTGGGCGGCTTCAGTTGAGGGCAAGTTTATCACACACAAACACAGCTTACCTGGGAGATGTATCCTGGGGGGACGTGGATGGGGGGGATTGATCCATTGGGAGACATCATTGGGACCTCAGCAGGACCTGCATGAAATATACACACTGTCAGTCACTGTAACACAAACAACAGCAGGTAAAAACCTTATGGAGGAAAATCCACTTATTTTTGTGTTTACTTTTCCACTGTGATCTCTCTCCTCCCCCCTCCCTCTGGTAAAGTCATTGGTATCCCGTAGACTGCTGTAGGCATGTCTGGGTTCATTGTAAATCATACTACACACACACACACACACACACACACACACACACACACACACACACACACACACACACACACACACACACACACACACACACACACACACAGTAGATGAGAAGTACAGTGAGAGACTCCTTTTTGCCCCCTCTCTGACCTCCCTTCTCCCCTCCTCCCCCTCTTCTTTTCTGGGGAATATGAAGCTGTTCATTGAGCATAACATATGAAAACACAAACATACACTCACACACCAACACACACACATGCGCACAAACGTATTCATACACATTTGCACACACACACACACACAAATGCACACCCACTTGGCAAACAGACATGTGTTCAGACAGTCTCTGCAGCCTCTGTGCTCGTCGCTCAGCAAACAGCAGCTTTCCACCACTTAAACACACACAGCACAGAGTGTTCCCATCCGTGGCCCCCTAGACACAAGCATGCACACATGCAAACAACCACAGAGGGTAGAATATGGCTCTTTAGTGTACAATCATTTTGGAGTAACTCTGGGAACAAGTTCCTATTTATTTTTGGTCTGTAATGAATTAAACAACCCAGATGTGAAATCTACAACAGCCAAGCTAAAGGTAGAAGCAAGCACAAACAGGTAACTGACAAAATAAAGGAACACCAACATAAAGTGTCTTAATAGGGCTTTGGGGCACCACGAGACAGAACAGCTTCAATACACCTTGGCATAGATTTTACAAGTGTCTGGAACTCTATTGGAGGGATGCGACACCATTCTTCCATGAGAAATTCCATCATTTGGTGTTTTGTTGATGGTGGTGGAGAACACTATCTCAGGCACCGCTCCAGAATCTCCCATAAGTGTTCAATTGAGTTGAGATCTGGTGACTGAGACGGCCATGGCATATGGTTTACATCGTTTTCATGCTCATCAAACCATTCCGTGACCACTTGTGCCCTTTGGAGAGGGGCATTGTCATCCTGTGGGCCACAGCCATGGTAGCCATAACAACGGCCAAAATAATGGCCTACCCAACATTTTTTACCCTAAGCATGATGGGATGTTAATTGCTTAATTAACTCAGGAACCACACCTGTGTGGAAGCGCATGCTTTCAATATATTCAAAAATATAAACGCAACATGCACCAATTTCAACGTTTTTACTGAGTTACAGTTCATTGTAAAGATGACGTTTTACAGGCTCCTAACCAATTGTGCTCTTTTGTTAGTTTTATTGCGTTGTTTGAAACGTATTTTGTACATAATGTTGCTGCTACCGTCTCTTATGACCGAAAATAACATGGACATCAGAACAGCGATTACCCACCACGAACTGGAAGAAGCTTTTTCCTTTAACGAGAAGGATATACTGCTCTCCCGGGAACAGGCCCAGATCCCTGTCATTTGCGTGAAGATAAAACGGAGGAAAAGAGGACGCAGATCGGGCTGCCTTTTGAGAATCCGTAGGTGAGCGAGTAAACTCCCATTGCCTTCCGTCCTACTTGCTAACATGCAAATCATTGGAAAATAAAATTGATGACCTACGATTACGATTATCCTACCAACAGGACATTAAGAACTGCAATATCTTATGTTTCACCGAGTCGTGGCTGAACCACCACACGGATAATATAGAGCTGGCGGGATTTTCCATGCACCGGCAGAACAGAGAAGCTACATCTGGTAAGAGGAGGGTTGGGGGTGTGTTTCTTTTTGTCAATAACAGCTGGTGCGCAATGTCTAATATTAAAGAAGTCTTGAGGTATTGCTCGCCCGAGGTAGAGTACCTTATGATAAGCTGTAGACCACACTATCTACCAAGAGAGTTCTCATCTATATTATTCGAAGCCGTCTATTTACCACCACAGACAGATGCTGGCACTAAGACCGCACTCAACCAACTCTATAAGGCCATAAGCAAATAGGAAAATGCTCTTCCAGAAGTGGCGCTCCTAGTGGCCGGGGACTTTAATGCAGGGAAACTTAAATCAGTTTTACCAAATTTTTACCAGCATGTCACATGTGCAACCAGAGGGAAAGACCACCTTTACTCCACACACAGACATGCATACAAAGCTCTCCCCGCCCTACATTTAGCAAATCTGACCATAATTCTATCCTCCTGATTACTGCTTACAAGCAAAAACTAAAGCAGGAAGTACCAGTGACTCGCTCAATACGGAAGTGGTCAGATGACGCGGATGCTACGCTACAGGACTGTTTTGCTAGCACAGACTGGAATATGTTCCGGGATTCATCCAATGGCATTGAGGAGTATACCACCTCAGTCATCGACTTCATCAATAAGTGCATCTACGACGTCGTCCCCACAGTGACTGTACGTACATATTCCAACCAAAAGCCATGGATTACAGGCAACATCCGCATCGAGCTAAAGGCTAGAGCTGCCGCTTTCAAGGAGCGAGACACTAATCCGGACGCTTATAAGAAATCCCGCTATGCCCTCAGACGAACCTTCAAACAAGCAAAGCATCAATACAGGATTAAGATTGAATCCTACTACACCGGCTCTGACGCTCGTCGGATGTTGCAGGGCTTGAAAACTATTACGGACGACAAAGGGAAAACCACACACGAACTGCCCAGTGACGCGAGTCTACCAGATGAGCTAAATGCCTTTTATGCTCCCTTCGAGGCAAGCAACACTGAAGCATGCACAAGCTGTTTTGGATGAGTGTGTGATAACACTCTCGGTAGCCGATGTGAGCAAGACCTTTAAACAATTTAACATTCACAAAGCCGCGGGGCCAGATGGATTACCAGAATGTGTACTCAAAGCATGCGCGGATCAACTGGCAAGTGTCTTCACTGACATTTTCAACCTCTCCCTGACTGAGTCTGTAATACCTACATGTTTCAAGCAGACCACCATAGTACCTGTGCCCAAGGAAGCGAAGGTAACCTGCCTAAATGATTACCGCCCCGTAGCACTCACGTCGGTAGGCATGAAGTGCTTTGAAAGGCTGGTCATGGCTCACATCAACAGCATCCTCCCGGATACCCTAGACCCACTCCAATTCGCATACCGCCCCAAGATCCACAGATGACGCAATCTCAATCGCACTCCACACTGCCCTTTCCCACCTGGACAAAAGGAACACCTATGTGAGAATGTTGTTCATTGACTACAGCTCAGCGTTCAACACCGTAGTGCCCATGAAGCTCATCACTAAGCTAAGAACCCTGGGACTAAACACCTCCCTCTGCAAATGGATCCTGGACTTCCTACAGGTGGTAAGGGTAGGCAGCAACACGTCTGCTACGCTGATCCTCAACACTTGGGCCCCTCAGGCGTGTACACTTGGGCCCCTCAGGGGTGTACACTTGGACCCCTCCTGTACTCCCTGTTGACCCACGACTGCGTGGCCAAACACGACTCCAACACCATCATTAAGTTTGCTGACGACACAACAGTGGTAGGCCTGATCACCGACAACGATGAGACAGCCTATAGGGAGGAGGTCAGAGACCTGGCAGTGTGGTGCCAGGACAACAACCTCTCCCTCAATGTGAGCAAGACAAAGGAGCTGTCAGAGACCTGGCAGTGTGGTGCCAGGACAACAACCTCTCCCTCAATGTGAGCAAGACAAAGGAGCTGATCGTGGCCTACAGGAAAAGGCGGGAACTGGAACACACTGTCATACACGTTGATCCAGAGAATCGCAAACATGCTCAATGAATGACATGGCTGGTGAATATACAGGCTGAGACATTTTCAGCTTCCAGGAGTTGTGTCCAGATCCTTGCGACATGGGGCTGTGCATTATCATGCTGAAACATGAGGTGATGGCCGTGGATGAGTGGCACAACAAAGCCTCAGGATCTCATCAGGATATCTCTGTGCATTCAAATAGCCATCAGTAAAATGCAATTGTGTTCTTTGTCCGTAGCTTATGCCTGCCCATACCATAACCCCACGCCCACCATGGGTCACTCTGTTCTCAACGTTGACATCAGCAAACCGCTCGCCAACACAACGTCATACACGTGGTCTGTAGTTGTGAGGCTGCTTGGACATACTGTCAAATTCTCTAAAACAACGTTGGAGGAGGCTTATGGTCAAGAAATGAACATTCATATCTCTGGCAACAGCTCTGGTGGACATTCCTGCAGTCAGCATGCCAATTGCACGCTCCCTCAAAACTTCAGATATCTGAGGCATTGTGTTGTGTGACAAAACACAGTGGTGGTCTTTTATTGTCCCCAGCACAAGGTGCACCTGTGTAATGATCATGCTGTTTAATCAGCTTCTTGATATGCCACACCTGTCAGGTGAATGGATTATCTTGGCAAAGGAAAAATGCTCACTAACAGGGACGTAAACACATTTGTGCACAACATTGGAGAGAAATAAGCTTTTTGTACATATGGAACATTTCTGGGGTCTTTTATTTCAGCTCATGAAACATGTTGCGTTTATATTTTTGTTCAGTGTAGTTTGTATCCCTCATTTACTCAAGTGTTTCCATTCTTTTTGGCAGTTACCTTTACCTCTGTAGAGGGCATTATCCTTTTAAATGGTTAAAAACAAAAGCAAAAATGATCAAATCAAAGTAACAATTTAGTTGGTAGTGTTAATTCTCAAATATATTACGATCAGTTGGTGTCAAATATGTACTAGCTTTAACTGCTCGCTCTATTTCTCTCCTCCCCTCTTCTCTCCTCCCTTCCGTCAGATGTCAGAGATGAGGTCATTTCCTGCCTCAAATATATGGCATCACCACCCAGACAGGAAGAAGTGATCTAGAATATAATCTGTCACCTCTACATTGATAGGGGAAACAAGTGTTTCCCCTATCAACCACATCGCAACCGCTACATTATCTGGCTTGGAGCAACACACGGAATGACAGAACAGAGAGAACCCCCCCCCACACACACACAGACAAACTACAGGAGATCAGTTCTCTCCGTGTCCATTGACTAATTAAACAGAATCTCATCTTCAAAATAATTAAGCATCATCCTTTCCCCACTACCACATGGAATACACTCAAAACTGTAGGAGACACACTCACACACTCTCACACACACACACACTAACATTCTCATACAGAACAACAGGAGATGATGCAACATTTCATCAGATGTTTCTCATGATACAGCTGTCTAGAACAGCTGCTGCAGGGCCCCAGAGGTGCACGCACACACACACACACACACACACACACACACACACACACACACACACACACACACACACACACACACACACACACACACACACACACTGTAATTGACTGTGTTCCATTATTGCGTTTAATGTTGTTGTGATGATGTTGTTGTGATTACGCTATGCCTAAACTAGGTGATAGGCGATTGATTGCTTTGTCCTGTTAAGAGTTAGGCCATTTCAATCAAACCCGAATTGCCTTTCAAAACATGCAAACAAACAGCAAACATCCCATTATTTATTGGCAACTACAGTAGTTGGGATCTTAAAGGATGGGAGTGGCTTTGTGTCAGGTTTAATCCATCAGAATTCAATCACTTTTTGACAGCATCCCTTTGATTTGAACGAAACCTTCCATACATATTCGGCCACTATAGAAGTGCTCAGAAAGTGACTTTTTGGATCTGAATGTCAAAACATTTAATAGATAAAGGTGCTCAAAGTTGACCTATGTTGCATACCCCACCATACCATGACACATCCATTTCTTCATCACTGGCAAAGATAAACGGTTGAGATGGATGTCATTTAAAAGCGTACAAACAGGGTTGTCAAACTATTCCATCATTTCATGAACCATGCTACAGACACGCCCCCGTTATGACAGTCACAAGTGTGCATCTGGCACTGAAGGAGGAAGTGTCATGGTGCGTTCGCAACCAAGATGGAAGTGGTAATTTACCACATACGACTGGGAAAAATACGCACCTCAAACTGGTAATTACTAGTGGGAAACATCTCTATCATCCTGAGCACCTACTTCGCACACATGGTGACCTCTGACGTCACCTATACTAAGGAAATGGCCTCTTTAACAGCGTTTTCAGCAGTTGAATGCAATAACATGTATTTATAAAAAGCAATCTATGATATCTGTACTTTTAGTTTGTGGTTTACGCAGCTTGTTGGCCAATAGCCAAACAGCGTTTCTCAACGAGTTCAAAAGAGATGAATGCATCCAACTGGTATTTATGACTTCACAACTGGTATATTCCCACCTCCCACATGGTTACAAATGTAGCATGGGAGTGGAAACTTGAGGCCCAACATAACAATCCTGTGACAACAGACAATGGTGTTGGAGGGCAAGTAGAAGGCACTCTTTCCTCTGGTCTAAAAAAAGGTATCCCAATGCCCCAGGGCTCCCAAAGCCTCAGGGCAGTGATTGGGGACATTGCCCTGTGTAGGATGCCATCTTTCGGATGGGACGTTAACTTCTTAGCGCTTTTTATTTTTTTTAAATAACGTGCCCAACGTAAACGGACATTTTCTCTGGCCCAGATCGTAGAATATGCATATAATTTACAGATTAGGATAGAAAACACTCCAAAGTTTCCAAAACTGTCAAAATATTGTCTGTGAGTATAACAATACTTATTCTGCAAGCGAAAACCTGAGAAAATGTAACCCGGAAGTGATATATAAAAAAGATAAATCTGTGTTCCCTGGCCCGTCTATCCTTAATTTAAAGGGGTATCAACCAGATTCATTTTCCAATGGCTTCCTCAGGCTGTGACCAGGCTTTAGACATAGTTTCAGGCTTTTATTTTGAAAAATTAGCGAGTTTTTTCAAAAGTAGTCAGGTGTCCTCTGAATATTTCCTGCGCACGAGAGAGGGGCACTCCATTTTCCTTTTTTCTCTTAATGAATAGGTTATGGTCCGGGTGAAATATTATCGATTATGTTTGTTAAAAACAACCTGAGGATTGATTATAAAAAACATTTGCATGTTTCTACGACCATTACGGATACTTTTTGGAATTTGTCGAACGGAACACGGCTTTGATTTTCTGAACATAATGCGCAACCCAAATGGCGTTTTTTTGTGATAAAAGTAATATTTATCGAACAAAAATAACATTTGTTGTGTAACTGGGAGTCTCGTGAGTGGAAACATCCGAAGATTATCAAAGGTAAGCGATTAATTTCATTGCTTTTCTGACTTTCGTGACCAAGCTAACCAAGCTAATATAAGGCTAGCTGTTGTAGCATTGAAAGCTACACTCACAAAAGCTTGGATTTCTTTCCCTGTAAAGTATATTTTCAAAATCTGACACGATAGGTGGATTAACAACAAGCTAAGCTGTGTTTTGGTATATTTCACTTGTGATTGCATGATTATAAATATTTTTTGTAATATTTTTTAATCTGATACGTTTGGAAATTTTCATCTTCCTTTCAGGACCGGAACGAGGCTGTAGTTTTCTCAGCATAACGCACAACCCAAATGGCGTTTTTTTGTTATAAAAGTAATATTTATCGAACAAAAATAACATTTATTGTGTAACTGGGAGTCTCGTGAGTGCAAACATCCGAAGATTATCTAAGGTAAGCGATTAATTTTATTGCTTTTCTGACTTTCGTGACCATGCTAATTTGGGGCTAGCTGTTGTAGCATTGAAAGCTACACTCACAAAAGCTTGGATTTCTTTCACTGTAAAATATATTTTCAAAATCTGACACGATAGGTGGATTAACAACAAGCTAAGCTGTGTTTTGGTATATTTCACTTGTGATTGCATGATTATAAATATTTTTAGTAATATTTTTGCATTTGGCGCCCTGCAATTCTAGCGGTTGTTTAGGAAAGGGATCCCGTAAAAGGGATCCGTAGCGCAGAGAAGTTAAAAGTGTGTCCTTACTCCGTGGTCACTATAGATCCCATGGCACTTATTGTAAGAGTAGTGGTGGTAACTAGGGAGGCACAATATGTCAGTGAGCATATCGGAATCGGAAGATATTAGCTAAAAATGCCAACATCGGCATCGGCCCAATGTCTAGTGTAATGCCGATGTGCAAAACCAATGTCAAAGCAGACATGCATAGCTATATAACGTAGGTAGATGACGTAATGACGCCACGAAAAATACAGCGCTACACAGAACAAAAGCAGAAAAATACTAAGCGCACACTTCCAACAACTAAACAAGTCCAAGTCCAGCAGTCATTTGAAAGAGCAAGACAATGTCAGCGAGACAACTCAAACGGCGAGATAATAGAATTCATTGCCCTTGACAATCAACCGTTCTCTGTCGTGGATGACAGCTAACTCAGCCGCACCTCGAGCCCCGGTACACACTACCAAGTAGGCGCTATTTTTCAGATGTTGCCCTACCGGAGTTCCACAGCATTGTTGAAACGCACATCCATGAGCTACTTGCTATGGGCGTCACTGCTATTAGCTTCACGACTGACATTTGGACCAGCGATGTCAGCCCCATGAGCATGCTGAGTCTGACAGCACAGTGGGTCGACGAGGATTTCGTACTGAGGAAAGCCGCATGCTCAAAAATGTGCTGGTTCTCATACCGCTGCTGCCATTTCAATGGCATCTGAGAACATTTTAAAACCTTGAAACATGAACACACTTCTAGCACTATTTAAACAACTGACTCGAAAAACAAGCTCATCAACTCTGTCTGCAGCAGACGTGATACCCTCTGTCATGGCATTGAAGCGCCTGCTCAACAAAACTGCCCACACAGACCGTGGGGTTAAAACTTACAAAAGTACTCGAGGCTGTGAACAAGCGATTCGGTGGCATTCTTTCTGAGCCTCTTTACTGTGTCGCTACCATGCTTGATGCTAGGTACAAGGATCGCTACTTCGATGCAGACAAGAAACAGGGTTGACGTGAAATGTTACATACACAGCTGGACAAGATGGAAACGGACACAGTGACAGTGCACACCGAGGAAGAGAGGCCACAGACAGAGCTGAAACTTCACTGCTTGACTTGTATGATGAAATCCTGGTTGAGAATTAAACGACTACACAAATCAACAACGAAACAGCACAGCAAGTAAGTGAAATAAATAGGTTTTGATTACGTTTCACTGGTAATGGGGACATATGTAAATGCCAACCAAATTACTTTTTGGTGAGTGTGGTGTGTGTATGTAACCTTCATTTAACTAGGCAAGTCAGTTAAGAACCAAATCTTATTTACAATGACGGCCTAACCCGGACGACGCTGGGCCAATTGTGCGCCGCCCTATGTGACTCCCAATCAAGGCCGGATGTGATACAGCCTGGATTCAAACCAGGGACTGTAGTGACGCCCTCTTGCACTGAGATGCAGTGCCTTAGACCGCTGCGTCCATGTGTGTGTGTTAACTATTTAACTGTACTAGAATGCTTAAAAGGCCCCTAAAATGTTAAATATCGGTTATCGGTTTTGTTTTTTTTGTCAAGGAAAATATTGGATATCAGTATCGGCCCAAAATGTCATATCAGTGCATCACTAGTGGTAACCCCGGTGTCCTGGCTACATTCCCAATCTGTCCCTCATACCATCATGGCCACCTAATCACCCCCAGCTTCCAATTGGCTCATTCATCCTCCCTCCTCTCCCCTGTAACTATTCCCCAGGTTGTCAACTTATCTGGTCAAATAAGTTGAAAAAATAAGAAAATGAATAATGCCAGGAACATAGTGAATGCTGAACATTGTGAATGCTGAACATAGTGAATGCTGAACATAGTGAATGCTGAACATAGTGAGAATATAGTGAATGCTGAACATAGTGAATGCTGAACATAGTGAATGCTGAACATAGTGAATGCTGAACATTGTGAATGCTGAACATAGTGAATGCTGAACATAGTGAATGCTGAACATAGTGAATGCTGAACATAGTGAATGCTGAACATTGTGAATGCTGAACATAGTGAATGCTGAACATACTGAATGCTGAACATTGTGAATGCTGAACATAGTGAATGCTGAACATAGTGAATGCTGAACATAGTGAATGCTGAACATTGTGAATGCTGAACATAGTGAATGCTGAACATTGTGAATGGCATTTCCTTTTCCCACTGTACCAAAACCTAACCGTGACCACAAAACCGCAATATGTACCAAACCATGGGATTGGTGAACCGTTACACCCCTAACTACAACCACATTACTAAGTCTTTGTCCACACTGTGTTGTTACTTTGGTGAGTAAAAATCCATGCTTCCTGCTTAAACGCCAAATATCTCCGATACGTAGCGTAGCCCCTATTTCTGTGGGTGTTGTGCCCGCCATCGGCTGAGACACAACATGCTCTTGTATGTTGTAATCCTTTAAACACAATTTATTTTTTATTTTTTTTATTTTACCGTTATTTTACCAGGTAAGTTGACTGAGAACACGTTCTCATTTGCAGCAACGACCTGGGGAATAGTTACAGGGGAGAGGAGGGGGATGAATGAGCCAATTGTAAACAATAACTCAGTGGAGAATAAAAGGTTTAGGAACAGATGTGGGAAACACTTTCACTCTCTCTCTCTCTCCCCCTCCCTGTCTCCCACTCTCCCTCTCCCACTCTACCTCTCTCTCTCCCCCTCCCTGTCTCCCACTCTCTCTCTCTCCCTCCCTGTCTCCCTCTCTCTCCCTCTCTCTCTCCCCCTCCCTGTCTCCCACTCTCCCTCTCCCACTCTCCCCCTCCCTGTCTCCCACTCTCTCTCTCTCCCCTCCCTGTCTCCCACTCTCCCTCACTCTCTCTCTCTCTCCCCTCCCTGTCTCCCCACTCTCTATGTGTTTCTCCCATCTTACTCCCTTTCGCTGTCCCTCTCTCCCCCCCTCTATCGCACATGTGGTTACCATATTGAGAGGAAGCACAGACCCTCCTGGGAAAGAGAGTGTGTGTGAGTATATGTATATGTGTTTGTGTGTATGTGTGTGTGTTTGTGTGTATGTATGTGTTTGTGTGTGCTATGAAAGGAGTCTGTTTGTAAGATTACCTACATACAGCCAACTACTAGGCACAGATGGAAATCCTAAACACACACATACACACTAGGGTTGGGTGGTACCCAGATTTCCATACCGTACCTGTGTCATCCCAGGATATATGATATTACAGGCAGTGGGCGATATTTCTTTTTCAAACATAAAAAAAGCCCCAAAAATGTCAGTTACCTCCCATAGCGGATGCTAGGTAAATGCTAACAAGTACAAAGGAACTCCCATAGCGGATGCTAGGTAAATGCTAACAAGTACAAAGGAACTCCCATAGCGGATGCTAGGTAAATGCTAACAAGTACAAAGGAACTCCCATAGCGGATGCTAGGTAAATGCTAACAAGTACAAAGGAACTCCCATAGCGGATGCCAGGTAAATGCTAACAAGTACAAAGGAAATCCCATAGCGGATGCCAGGTAAATGCTAAGAAGCGCATGCGAACATTTACTAAAGACAGAAAACCCAGCACATGAACTTATGGGGCGGCAGGTAGCCTAGTGGTTAGAGCGTTGGGCCAGTAACCGTAAAGGTTGCTAGATCGAATCCCCGAGCTGACAAGGTAAAAATCTGTCGTTCTGCCCCTGAACAAGGCAATTAACCCACTGTTCCTAGTCCGTCATTGTAAATAAGAATTTGTTCTTAACTGACTTGCCTAGGAAAAGGATAAAATAAATAAAAATGCAAGTACTGTATCTCAAAACACAGTTTGCAGCACAAAACAAACATTAGACAGCAGGAATCTTCATTCAGGAGTGGATTGTCTCTGCTGCTGTTGCCAAGACAATTGATCTTGCAAGCTAACGTTAGCCCCTCTGTACTCAGAGATATGTTTGGTACATCTTAGATAGTTAAACAATAGATATCTGGCAAATATTAATTTCATGTAACTTTATCACCTCACTTATTAAGTTGCGCTGCAGGAGTGACTCACCTCGTTATGCTTTTTTGTAAAAAAACACGTGTGACTAGCTCAAACATGCTGTTTTGAGAAACTAGTACCGGTAAGCTTCATAATGAAAAATAACCTAACAGGCGAAACGTGATCTACTTGATCTATTATCTAGTGTGCAAGTTGCCTGCAGTTATTTAAAAAGTTATAATATTCGAATGGATTATATTTAAAAAAAGGCTTGACAGTATTGGAAAATCATACAAAAAAATTACGGTATATACGGTATACCACCCAACCTTAACACACACACAAACCCTTGCACATACACACATACACACACACACAAACCGTCCAGATCCGGCGGCTGCTTCTAGGGGCTCTGATGGGATATCTAGTGTGTGTGTGTGTGTGTGTGTGTGTGTGTGTGTGTGTGTGTGTGTGTGTGTGTGTGTGTGTGTGTGTGTGTGTGTGTGTGTGTGTGTGTGTGTGTGTTCGGGTCAGTAATGATGTGGCACTGCCTGGGTATTATGCATTTGTTTAGCAGTGTGTGTGTGTTACAGAGGTAATGGTATCTCTCCAGAGCTCTGAGAACAGACACTCCCACTACAGTTTCCTCTGCCTGAAGCCCAACACACACACAACATTAAGTCCAGCACACACTTTAACAGTTCCCAACATGGAAGTAAATTACAGGAACAATGTGCAGGATGGGAGTGAAGTTTTACAGTGAGAGATAGACAGA
The DNA here is from genome assembly GCF_045679555.1 of Salvelinus alpinus. Classification (NCBI taxonomy): domain Eukaryota; kingdom Metazoa; phylum Chordata; class Actinopteri; order Salmoniformes; family Salmonidae; genus Salvelinus; species Salvelinus alpinus. Next base: position 56,781,441 of record NC_092095.1, read on the forward strand.
ATGAGAGAGGGAGAGATTGCTAAAAAGAGAGAACAGAGAGAGAGAGAAACAGAGAGAGAGAGAGAGAGCGAGAGAGAGAGAGAGAGAGCGAGAGAGACGATGCAGGAACTGTGGGAGACAGTACATCTGAAATAGCAGAGAGCAGACAGTCTGGGGTGGAGAGACAAATCTGATGCCACACACAGTCACAAGTCTGGTAGCCATGATGGATGAGGGCAGTGAGGATCAGTGAAGCAGGAAGTACATACAAAGTACTTCCACCACAAACGCAGCATCATAACTTATGATTGACATTCCAGAGCAAGTCGGCCTTTAGCCTAGCATTAGCAAAGCATGTATAGAAATAGCCTAGCGTTAGCTTAGCCAGACTTCCTGACTGCCCTCTCCTCTCCCATGGCTGTGTTTGATGGGGTGGCCTAGTTCTGCTGCTGGTTGTGATCCAAGCAAGCTAACGTCATGTCTGGAGCAAGGCTAAATTACCAATACCATAACACTCACACCACAGGAGGTTGGTGGCACCTTAATTGGGGAGGATGGGCTTGTGGTAATGGCTGGAGTGGAATGGTATGAAATACATGTCCATGCATCCACGTGTTCGATGCCATTCCATTATGAGCCGTCCTCCCGCCAGCAGCCTCCTGTGACGCACACACGTTTTCTAAACTGATTTCATCTGGAAATATGGTGGTGAATATGAACTGGAAATGTAGAAGAGAGGAGGGAGGGAGGGGGAGAGAGAGAGAGAGAGAGAGAGAGAGAGAGAGAGAGAGAGAGAGAGAGGGGAACAGGGCTTAAGTTTGGGGAGAGGGAGAGAAATAAAGGTGGAGGGAGGGGTAGGGAGGAAGGGAAGCCGTCTCGATCTAATAACCGAGATCCTGATGACTCACTGTTCCCAATGTATGAATACACACACTCACAGCGAGAGAGTGAAGAGGTGCAACAGCTGTTGGTGTGTAAACAGACTGGTAGTCTCATAACCATTTCCTGCTCTCCTCCCATCCTCCCACCATCTCTCTTTCTGTTCCACTTTCTCCTCTCTCCCTCTCCCTCTCCCTAAACCTAAGCCCTGTCTCACCTGATATCCTTCAGTGAAGAAATGAGTTGGTGTTCAATAAAGGTTATTAGGAACTTTCTCTCGCTCTCTCTCTTCCATAGATGTTAGCAGACTCTTCCTCCCTCCCTCTCTCTCTCCCTTCCTCCTCCCTCTCTCTCTCCCTTCCTCCTCCCTCTCTCTCCACATTTTCATCTGGGAAATTCCTGCTGTGTGAGTCACGGTCTGAACAGCAGGGTGTTTGTGTACATCACAGAGAGACAGACAGACAGACAGACAGACAGACAGACAGACAGACAGACAGACAGGGAGGGAGGGAGGGAGGGAGGGAGGGAGGGAGGGAGGGAGGGAGGGAGGGAGGGAGGGATATAGAGAGACAGAGCGAGACAGAGGTAGAAAGAGAGAGAGACCAAGGGAAGGAGAGAGAGAGAGATGGAGGGAAGGAGGGAGAGAAGTAAGGAGAGACGAAGGAGAGAAGGTTCTTTAGAATGTCAGTGGAAAGAATACTGGAAATTCTAAATTAGCAGGGACTTTCCACACTCAACATTCCAGTGTGTGTGTGTGTGTGTGTGTGTGTGTGTGTGTGTGTGCTGTCCCGGGGCTTTTGGCTTATCAGACAAAAAGTAGGGACGTGGAAAAGGGAAGAAGAGAAAAAGAAGAAGAGAGAATGCAAGACATTACATTTAACCATGTTCTATCTATCTCTATATCACACACACAATTCTTGGTCCCTCTCTTCCTCTCCTTTTCTTTCCAGTCTCTCCTCTCACCCCTCGCTCCCCAAGGCTAAGCCCCGCCCCAGACCCTGACTTCCTGTCTCTTTCATCTCTAAGCCTATCACAGCTGCCACTTTCATCTCTGAGCCTATCACAGCTGCCTCTTTCATCTCTGAGCCTATCACAGCTGCCTCTTACATCTCTGAGCCTATCACAGCTGCCTCTGTCATCTCTGAGCCTATCACAGCTGCCTCTTTCATCTCTGAGCCTATCACAGCTTCCTCTTACATCTCTGAGCCTATCACAGCTGCCTCTGTCATCTCTGAGCCTATCACAGCTGCCTCTGTCATCTCTGAGCCTATCACAGCTGCCTCTGTCATCTCTGAGCCTATCACAGCTGCCTCTGTCATCTCTGAGCCTATCACAGCCGCCTCTTTCATCTCTAAGCCTATCACAGCCGCCTCTTTCATCTCTAAGCATATCACAGCTGAGCAGAAGGAAAAGGGCTTTCCCCTGGAACTGATACAAATACAAGCCAGAAAGAAGGAACGAAAGAGAAGACAAAGAAGCATAAGTAGCTGATGTTGAAGGGAAAAGTACACCAGGTATGATGAGAGTGGGACAGCAAGAGACAGAGAAAAAGGAAGGAAAGAGGGATGAAGTTTTCAGACAGACGGATAGAGGGATGGAGGAAGAGAAAAAGAAGAGCGAGAAGAGAGGGATGGAGGAAGAGAAAAAGAAGAGCGAGAAGAGAGGGATGGAGGAAGAGAAAAAGAAGAGCGAGAAGAGAGGGATGGAGGAAGAGAAAAAGAAGAGTGAGAAGAGAGGGATGGAGAAAGAGAGGAAGAAAAGAAGAGCGAGAAGAGAGGGATGGAGGAAGAGAGGAAGAATAGCGAGAAGAGAGGGATGGAGGAAGAGAAAAAGAAGAGTGAGAAGAGAGGGATGGAGAAAGAGAGGAAGAAAAGAAGAGAGGGATGGAGGAAGAGAGGAAGAAGAGCGAGAAGAGAGGGATGGAGGAAGAGAAAAAGAAGAGTGAGAAGAGAGGGATGAGGAAGAGAGGAAGAAGAGCGAGAAGAGAGGGATGGAGGAAGAGAAAAAGAAGAGCGAGAAGAGAGGGATGGAGAAAGAGAGGAAGAAAAGCGAGAGCGAGAAGAGAGGGATGAAGTTTTCAGACAGACAGATAGAGGGATGGAGAAAGAGAAAAAGAAGAGCGAGAAGAGAGGGATGGAGGAAGAGAAAAAGAAGAGCGAGAAGAGAGGGATGGAGGAAGAGAGGAAGAAGAGTGAGAAGAGAGGGATGGAGAAAGAGAGGAAGAAAAGAAGAGCTAGAAGAGAGGGATGGAGGAAGAGAGGAGGAATAGCGAGAAGAGAGGGATGGAGGAAGAGAAAAAGAAGAGCGAGAAGAGAGGGATGGAGGAAGAGAAAAAGAAGAGCGAGAAGAGAGGGATGGAGGAAGAGAGGAAGAAGAGTGAGAAGAGAGGGATGGAGAAAGAGAGGAAGAAAAGAAGAGAGGGATGGAGGAAGAGAGGAAGAAGAGTGAGAAGAGAGGGATGGAGGAAGAGAGGAAGAAGAGTGAGAAGAGAGGGATGGAGGAAGAGAAAAAGAAGAGTGAGAAGAGAGGGATGGCGGGAGGACTGCTCCAGTTGATCCCTGAGCTTCCAGGAAGCCAAGAATTCCAAATCTGGAAAAGCACTCTCTCAGTAGCAAACACACACAGATAGAGCAAAGGTTTGTTTCCCCCCCATTTTGCCTGAAGTGGTCCGAAGAGTTTCAGGCTTCAGTGAACTGGCAGACCAAACCAACTGTACAGGACAGGGGACGCAGGGGTCAGAGAGAGAGGAAGTGGGTTCACCCAGAATGTGGTCTCTCCTCTCTCTCTCTCCAATTCAATTCAAGGGCTTTATTGGCATGGGAAACATATGTTAACATTGCCAAAGCAAGTGAAGTAGAGATAAGAAACAAAAGTGAAATAAACAATAAAAATGAACAGTAAACATTACACCCACAGAAGTTCCAAAATAATAAAGACATGTCAAATGTCATATTATGTCTATATACAGTGTTATAATGATGTGCAAATGGTTAAAGTACAAAAGGGAAAATAAATAAACATAAATATGGGTTGTATTTACAATGATGTTTGTTCTTCACTGGTTGCCCTTTTCTTGTGACAAAAGGTCATAAATCTTGCTGCTGTGATTGCACACATCACATTGGGCAGGATGTTAGGAAGTGCAGCTGAGTTTCCACCTCATTTTGTGGGCAGTGTGCACATAGCCTGTCTTCTCTTGAGAGCCAGGTCTGCCTACGATGGCCTTTCTCAATAGCAAGGCTGTCTGTACATGGAGTCTGTACATAGTCAAAGCTTACCTTAGGTTTGGGTCAATCACAGTGGTCAGGTATTCTGCCACTGTGTACTCTCTGTTTAGGGCCAAAAAGCATTCTAGTTTGCTCTGTTTTTTGTTAATTCTTTCCAATGTGTCAAGTAATTATCTTTTTGTTTTCTCATTTAGTTGTCTCCAAACATCATGCAAACAGAACCACACGAACTCAGACACTCCATTCCCTGTGGGCCCAAATACCATTACACACCACCTGGAGAGGTTTTCATTCTCGTAGTGACAGCTTTCCCAAACCTAGTGGAACCCAACGCACTACACACACACACACACACACACACACACACACACACACACACACACACACACACACACACACACACACACACACACACACACACACACACACACACACACACTAAGCCCACCCAACACTAAGCTCACCCAACACTAAGCCCACCCAACACTAAGCTCACCCAACACTAAGCCCACCCAACACTAAGCTTACCCAACACTAAGCCCACCCAACACTAAGCTCACCCAACACTAAGCCCACCCAACACTAAGCCCACCCAACACTAAGCTCACCCAACACTAAGCCCACCCAACACTAAGCTTACCCAACACTGAGCCCACCCAACACTGAGCCCACCCAACACTAAGCCCACCCAACACTAAGCTCACCCAACACTAAGCCCACCCAACACTAAGCCCACCCAACACTAAGCTCACCCAACACTAAGCCCACCCAACACTGAGCACACCCAACACTGAGCCCACCCAACACTGAGCCCACCCAACACTGAGCCCACCCAACACTGAGCCCACCCAACACTGAGCCCACCCAACACTAAGCCCACCCAACACTGAGCCCACCCAACACTGAGCCCACCCAACACTGAGCCCACCCAACACTGAGCCCACCCAACACTAAGCCCACCCAACACTAAGCCCACCCAACACTAAGCCCACCCAACACTGAGCCCACCCAACACTGAGCCCACCCAACACTGAGCCCACCCAAGCTCCCTGGGTGTAAATGTGTTTCCTGGATGAGAAGTTGACATTGAACCAGATTACAACTAAACCAGGTAAAGACAACATGACAACATGATGACTATGATGTCATCTTTAACTTATCTGGTCATTTAAATCAGATAAAGATGTATTTTTCTGGTTCTAAAAAGATGTGGACAAAACGTCCTTTTGCAACCAGAATACAACCTGATTCATTGACTGCAACCAGTTTTGTGTGCAGGATAACTACAGTACAACATACTATATGTTACATAGAACTGGCTTAGAGAAAGATAGAGAAAGAGAGATATGGGAAAGGTCTCACGTGTCGGTGAGAGAGAATCAAAGAGTTTCTTGACTTTGAGCAGATGGCACACACACACACACACAGAGACACACACACACACACACAGACAGACACACACACAACTGGATAAGAGACCACATCAATGGGGCCAGTGGAAGGGGCCACAACAGCCGCCCTGCTCAGGAAATACAGTAAACTATAACCACACTGCAACAGGCGCTCTGCACAGGAAATAAGTTCAACTACATTACCCACACTGCAACAGCCACGCTGCTCAGGAAATACTTTAAACTACATTACCCACAATGCAACAGCTGCTCTACTCAGGAAATAAGTTCAACTACACTACAACACTGCAACAGCTGCTCTACTCAGGAAATATTGTACACTACATTACCCACACTGCAACAACCCCTCTACTCGGGAAATAATTTAAACTACATTTCCCACACTGCAACAGCCGCCATGCTCAGGAAATAAGTTCAACTACACTACAACACTGCAACAGCTGTCCTGCTCAGGAAATACTTTAAAGTACATTACCCACTACATTACCCATACATGTAACAGCAATACAACAGCAAAAGCCTACAGATGTCACACACATAAATCTATTATCCTGCCAGCTCTAGGATGGCTGTGGTAAAAGCACACATGCATGCACGCACACACATTCCAGAGCATGGTGCTTTCACACACACTCTATAGTCACTGCCTTTGATGTGAGTGTGAGAACGTTCAGGGAGGGAGAGAGGGAGAGGGGAGAGAAGGTAAGGGGAAATAGTTAAGTGGATCAAAAATGATTATCTTTATCGAGAATACAGGAAGGAGCTGGGTTGGGAAGTACCGGGATACCGGTCAACGGTATTGAACCCTAGACAGAGCAAGGGGAAACGAGTGAGTGAGATAGAGACTCTGTCTTGAAGAATCTGTCTTTGGACAGTGCAGTATATTGGCTGGTGCAGTCAGAGCGGTGTGTGTACCACAGTACTCCAGTTAAACAGAGGTTACTTTATATAAAACTCCAGTCTCTGTAATACGCACGCACGCACACACACACACACACACACACACACACACACACACACACACACACACACACACACTGCTCTGAGGTCTCAGTAATCACACTCTATAAAGAACAGCTCAAATGGTCTTCAAACACACTGCTTCACCCCAACTCTCACTAAACCCAGTGACCTGAGTGTGTGTGTGTGTGTGTGTGTGTGTGTGTGTGTGTGTGTGTGTGTGTGTGTGTGTGTGTGTGTGTGTGTGTGTGTGTGTGTGTGTGTGTGTGTGTGTGTGTGTGTGTGTGTGGTCGTAGTGGGGGGTCTGCTCCAGTGACCTCTCCTGTCTGCTTCCTCAACCTGAGTGTGCAAAGTAACACCCCCTACACACACAGACACACTGTCGAACCCTAAAGCCTGTCGCATGCTATCTAGTCCAAACACCTCCTGCATATATTATGGGGAGATTTAGAGAAGTTGTTATTCGTTCTTGTGTTCGGCAGTAGTTTCCCCCGCTGTTCTTTTTCTCTCGAGGCAAGTGGAAGTTCAGTAGCTGAAGTCTACGCCCCTTCGTCTGTGATTGGTCAACGGTAGAGATGGGAACTATGGATGGATTTTTCTATGAAGTGTTTGTTGTCATTCAACGTGAGACGAATAGTTTTCATGCACATTTTGTTCACTTGTGAAATATTGCACCAAATGTTTTAGGTGTAGAAGCTAGGTGTAAAATTGCATGACTGGGGCCTCCCGAGTGGCGCAGTGGTCTAGAGATTCTGGGTTCGAGTCCAGCCTCTGTCGCAGCTGACCACGACCAGGAGACCCATGGGGCGGCGCACAATTGGCTCAGCGTCGTCCGGGTTAAGGGATGGTTTGCAGGCAGGGATGTACTTGTCCCATCGTGCACTAGCAACTCCTGTGGCGGGCGGGGCGCAGTGCACGCTGACACGGTTGCCAGGTGTACGGTGTTTCCTCCGACACATTGGTGCGGCCGGCTTCCGGGTTAAGTGGGCATTGTCTCCAGAAGCAGTGCGGCTTGGTTGGGTCGTGTTTCGGAGGACGCACGGCTCTCGACCTTCGCCTCTCCCGAGTCCGTACGGGAGTTGCAGCGATGAGACAAGACTGTAACTACCAATGGGATACCATGAAAAAGGGGTAAAAAATATTTTTATAATAATTGCACGACTGAGACCTCTGTAAAAACACAAAAATGTATTACAGATTTATTGATTTATCTTAGATTAATTCTGACTATTTTGAGGAAGTGTTACTGGCTACATTGTCGCAACAGTGTCTCGAGAGGGACAAAAAACCTTATTGACAAATGTTTTCAATTTTTTCAAGCAAATGTATTTTATGACCAAATCACCATCTAGTGGCCTCATGGGTGGAATGTTATTAATATTTTTCATCATTTCACAATTAATCAAAATTATATTTAAAAAATATATATAAATATGTGTCGCTATGTCAAATGGTTTTGTTATACACTATACTCTATATACAAAAGTATGTGGACAACCCTTCAAATTAGTGGATTTGGCTATTTCAGCCACACCCGTTGCTAACAAGTGTATCAAATTGAGCACACAGTCATGCAATTGCCATAGACAAACATTGATAGTAGAATGGCCTTACTGAAGAGCTCAGTGACTTTCAACGTGGCACCGTCATAGGATGCCACCTTTCCAACAAGTCAGTTCGTCAAATTTCTACCCTGCTAGAGCTGCCCCGGTCAACTGTAAGTGCTGTTATTGTAAAGTGAAAACGTCTAGGAGCAACAACGGCTCAGCCGCGAAATGGTAGGCCACACAAGCTCACAGAACGGGATCGCCGAGTGCTGAAGTGCGTAGCGCGTAAAAATCGTCTGTCCTTTGCTGCTCGGCTGGAGTGGAGTAAAGCTCGCCGCCATTGGACTCTGGGGCAGTGGAAACGCGTTCTCTGGATTGATGAATCACGCTTCACCACCTGGCAGTCCAACGGACAAATCTGGGTTTGGTGGATGCCAGCAGAACGCTACCTGCCCAAAGTAGTGTCAACTGTAAAGTGCCAACTGTAAAGCATAGTGCCAACTGTAACGTTTGGTGGAGGAGGAATAATGGTCTGGGGCTGTTTTTCATGGTTCTGCCCCTTAGTTCCAGTGAAGGGACAATTTAACACTACAACATACAATGACATTCTAGATGATTCTGTGCTTCCAACTTTATGGCAACAGTTTGGGGAAGGCCTTTTCCTGTTTCAGTATGACAATGTCCCTGTGCACAAAGCGAGGTCCATACAGAAATGGTTTGTCGAGATCGGTCGTTGTGGAAGAACTTGACAGGCCTACAAAGAGCCCTGACCTCACCTTAAGGATGAACTGGAATGCCGACTGCAAGCCAGGCCTAATCACCCAACATCAGTACCCGATACCACTAATGCTCTTGTGCCTGAATGGAAGTCCCCGCAGCAATGTTCCAACATCTAGTGGAAAGCCTTCCCAGATGAGTGGAGGCTGTTATAGCAGCAAAAGGGGGGACCAACTCCATATTAATGCCCATGAGTTTGGAATGTTCGACGAGCAATGTTCGGTGTCCACATACTTTTGTTCATGTAGTATATTTCATTCTTCTGTCATGTATATAAAGGGTAATATTGAAATGCAAACTCAAAATGTAACACATTTCAACTCTATATCTGACATGGTGCAGGTGTCTTCTTCTTTTTAAGCCCACAACCATGTGTGTGAAGGTGTATACTTTAGTTTCAAAGTAGATTTGTTTAAGACTACCAAGAAACACTCTGTGTGACCCTGATTCAGCCCACTGCAGTAAAAGGTTATTAATGGAGTATGCGACCACAGACGTTGGCTTTCGCCTAGCCAAGTTCTGCTAGGAGCAAACAGAACCTAGTCTGCAGGTGCCTTAACCCATACGCTGTCTGGCCCAACCTGTACCTGACACTGGGCTGGAAACCTGTCCTACCCACTCAGAGACTCTGGCAGTACAACCACATATTCTCCCTGCCTGCCTGTCTGTCTGGGTGTCTGTCTGTCTCTTTGGCCTCTGACAAAAGCTCTGAGACCTAATTGAATTACACACTGGGTGGAGGATGAGGGTTGGGGTAATTAGCTAGAATAACATAGAGGGGGTAGGGGAGGGGGGCTGTCTGAGCCAAGACTGTACTGTCTGAAAGAGACCCTTCATCAGAGAGAGAGGTGGGGGGTGGGGGAAAGAAGAGAAAGACAAAGGCCCTATTCAGGGAGGGGGGTTTACATCTCACTCTGTTGTGATGTCATCAGAGTGAGACACACCCTTGGACTTACAGGAATCCCCCTGGTCTATAATAGCTTGTTATATACCAGTATGTTTAAAACACAACACAAGCCATCGAATATCACACACACACATCTAGCTAAGCACAGTGTTGTGATGTCAACAGAGAACAGGGATGAGGTCATCAAAACGAGACAGGTGTAACTGGGGCTTAGGGTTGTGATGTCATAAGCGTGCGACCTACCCTGGATGCATTGCAGCGAGCCGTCCTCCGCTCTGATGGTGAAGGTCTCCCCTGGATTCACCTGTACCAGGATCACCTGCCGAGACCAGAGAGACCGATCAGACAAAACACAACGACAACAGACCGGTTCAGACACAGCATATCGATCACAGACATACATGAGAAGGAAACGAAGACGTTACTCACACTCAGTCAGGACAAACACACACACACACACACACACACACACACTCTGACAGCCCCCAGGCCTCAAACACTGAAGACCACTGCATATATTTGGGGGCTGTTTGAGTGTGAAGCATCTTACCGTCATGGTGTCCATGTGGAGGTTGCTGAGACTGTGGCTGTAGACATGGAACACATGTCCCGCCATGGCACATTCATACACGCCACACACACACACAAACCCCGTAAACCCACCACACACACACAAACCCCACAAACCCACCACACACACACAAACCCCGTAAACCCACCACACACACACAAACCCCGCAAACCCACCACACACACACAAACAACGCAAACACACACTATACGTGCTACAGATGTGTCTTCCTCCCAGCCCGTTCATATCCCCTCCTGTTCAATCCGCGTCTTCCCATAGCGACGTTAAGCTGCTCTCGCCCTTTCCCTCACACGCAAATGGACACACACACTTCCTGCATTGTCTGCTGCTGATGTTGTTGCTATGGGAACCATGGCGCGTACTAGCGGGCGGCCCAGGTTTACAGAGAAGAGCCCCATCACATAGAGACATGCACACAAGGTTTTTAGTGATACAGTACTACATCGACGAACAAACAGTCTGTATGTTCATGTGTTATGTCTTCAATTGTTATCTGAGGGCTTTTTCCTCTACAGGTAGACAACACACACACACACACACACACACACACACACACACACACACACACACACACACACACACACACACACACACACACACACACACACACACACACACACACACACACACACACACACACACAGCCCGTCTCTGTGTCTGGGTCTTCTGCAGATAGTCATCTGACCAGCCTGTATGACAGGCATCTATGATCTCTAGTAGGAACCTTCTTTATTGGGTGTTACAATGAAAATGCTCCTTAAGGATTTCCCTCAGAGAAGGGCTTGAACGGGACACCTTCTTTACACTAGCCGAACTGCGTTTGGCATTGGTACATTGTGGTACATTGTGAGTGTGTGTGTATGTGTGTGTGTGTGTGTGTTACCAACCTGTTGCGCTGCGTCTCCATTAACCATGTGTTGCATCAGCGGCAGCTCCCCGTTCAGCCGCGGAGGCGGAGCTAAGTCCATCAGCTGGTCGGTCATCATCATAGTGACGTACATTCATGGATACACACACTGGCCTGGCCTACCTTTAGAGAGAGAGAGAGTTAAATACTACATTACATACACCACACTGGCCTGGCCTACCTTTAGAGAGAGAGAGAGTTAAATACTACATTACATACACACACTGGCCTGGCCTACCTTTAGAGAGAGAGAGAGTTAAATACTACATTACATACACCACACTGGCCTGGCCTACCTTTAGAGAGAGAGAGAGTTAAATACTACATTACATACACACACTGGCCTGGCCTACCTTTAGAGAGAGAGAGAGAGTTAAATACTACATTATATACACACACTGGCCTGGCCTACCTTTAGAGAGAGAGAGAGTTAAATACTACATTACATACACACACTGGCCTGGCCTACCTTTAGAGAGAGAGAGAGTTAAATACTACATTACATACACACACTGGCCTGGCCTACCTTTAGAGAGAGAGAGAGTTAAATACTACATTACATACACACACTGGCCTGGCCTACCTTTAGAGAGAGAGAGAGTTAAATACTACATTACATACACACACTGGCCTGGCCTACCTTTAGAGAGAGAGAGAGAGTTAAATACTACATTACATACACACACTGGCCTGGCCTACCTTTAGAGAGAGAGAGAGTTAAATACTACATTACATACACACACTGGCCTGGCCTACCTTTAGAGAGAGAGAGAGTTAAATACTACATTACATACACACACTGGCCTGGCCTACCTTTAGAGAGAGAGAGAGTTAAATACTACATTACATACACACACTAGCCTGGCCTACCTTTAGAGAGAGAGAGAGTGAAATACTACATTACATACACACACTGGCCTGGCCTACCTTTAGAGAGAGAGAGAGAGAGAGTTAAATACTACATTACATACACACACTGGCCTGGCCTACCTTTAGAGAGAGAGAGAGTTAAATACTACATTACATACACACACTGACCTGGCCTACCTTAAAAGAGACAGAGAGAGAGAGAGAGAGCGAGAGAGCGAGATCAAGCAAGAAAGAGCGAGAGATGGAAGGAAGGAGAGAGAGAGAGAGCGTTAAATTCTACGGTACTACATAAATGACATAGAGTACACATACATACTGGTCTGGCCTACAGAGACAGAGATCAAAAGGCCTATGGCCTCAATGTTCATTGAAACAAACTGTACATCACAAACTGTCCCATGAGATCACATGGTCAGTTGGCACACACAGAACCAATTTAACTCCAGATACTGACTTCAGCACTACACTACAGCCCACCCCCCCCCCCCCCACACACACCACTCTCTGGAGGCAGGTGAGGTAGGTGTTGTAACTGGGGGCTGCTGAGTGATATCACTACTAAAGAGCTGCTGACTAATGACTATAGGAGCAATGCTGCTGTTCACACACACACACACACACACACACACACACACACACACACACACACACACACACACACACACACACACACACACAGACACACACAAACACAGAGACAAGCAGACACCCTAGGGCTGGCCTAAAAATCCTATCTCAATGTTTTCACATTTATGGGCAATTCACGATTTATATACAGTGGGGAGAACAAGTATTGGACACACTGCCGATTTTGCAGGTTTTCCTACTTACAAAGCATGTAGAGGTCTGTAATTTTTATCATAGGTACACTTCAACTGTGAGAGACGGAATCTAAAACAAAAATCCAGAAAATCACATGATTTTTAAGTAATTAATTTGCATTTTATTGCATGACATAAGTATTTGATACATCAGAAAAGCAGAACTTAATATTTGGTACAGAAACCTTTGTTTGCAATTACAGAGATCATACGTTTCCTGTAGTTCTTGACCAGGTTTGCACACACTGTAGCAGGGATTTTCGCCCACTCCTCCATACAGACCTTCTCCAGATCCTTCAGGCTTCGGGGCTGTCGCTGGGCAATACAGACTTTCAGCTCCCTCCAAAGATTTTCTATTGGGTTCAGGTCTGGAGACTGGCTAGGCCACTCCAGGACCTTGAGATGCTTCTTACGAAGCCACTCCTTAGTTGCCCTGGCTGTGTGTTTCGGGTCGTTGTCATGCTGGAAGACCCAGCCACGACCCATCTTCAATGCTCTTACTGAGGGAAGGAGGTTGTTGGCCAAGATGTCATGATACATGGCCCCATCCATCCTCCCCTCAATACGGTGCAGTCGTCCTGTCCCCTTTGCAGAAAAGCATCCCCAAAGAATGATGTTTCCACCTCCATGCTTCACGGTTGGGATGGTGTTCTTGGGGTTGTACTCATCCTTCTTCTTCCTCCAAACACGGCGAGTGGAGTTTAGACCAAAAAGCTCTATTTTTGTCTCATCAGACCACATGACCTTCTCCCATTCCTCCTCTGGATCATCCAGATGGTCGTTGGCAAACTTCAGACGGGCCTGGACATGCGCTGGCTTGAGCAGGGGGACCTTGCGTGCGCTGCAGGATTTTAATCCATGACGGCGTAGTGTGTTACTAATGGTTTTCTTTGAGACTGTGGTCCCAGCTCTCTTCAGGTCATTGACCAGGTCCTGCTGTGTAGTTCTGGGCTGATCCCTCACCTTCCTCATGATCATTGATGCCCCACGAGGTGAGATCTTGCATGGAGCCCCAGACCGAGGGTGATTGACCGTCATCTTGAACTTCTTCCATTTTCTAATAATTGCGCCAACAGTTGCCTTCTCACCAAGCTGCTTGCCTATTGTCCTGTAGCCCATCCCAGCCTTGTGCAGGTCTACAATTTTATCCCTGATGTCCTTACACAGCTCTCTGGTCTTGGCCATTGTGGAGAGGTTGGAGTCTGTTTGATTGAGTGTGTGGACAGGTGTCTTTTATACAGGAGTTCAAACAGGTGCAGTTAATACAGGTAATGAGTGGAGAACAGGAGGGCTCCTTAAAGAAAAACTAACAGGTCTGTGAGAGCCAGAATTCTTACTGGTTGGTAGGTGATCAAATATTTATGTTATGCAATAAAATGCAAATGAATTACTTAAAAATCATACAATGTGATTTTCTGGATTTTTGTTTTAGATTCCGTCTCTCACAGTTGAAGTGTACCTATGATAAAAATTACAGACCTCTACATGCTTTGTAAGTAGGAAAACCTGCAAAATCGTCAGTGTATCAAATACTTGTTCTCCCCACTGTATCTATTTTTTTTATGTTTTCTCTAAATAAGCTTTGCTGTACAATTAATGGTGAAATACACTGCATTTAAACAGTCAGCAATAATCAAATGAATTCAGGGCTTGTGAAATTATACCTAGGCTGTCACGGATTCCCCCGGTACTGCTGCTCATTCCGTGCACCAGTTCTGGAGGTCTATGTCACCGACCTTCTAGGCATCACTGAACTATCTCGTTACGCACACCTGATTCCAATTCCCCTGATTAGTAATTGTATATATGTGCCCTCTGTTCACCATTGTCTTGTGGGTTATTGTTCCCATGTCCGTTGGTCTTGTGAGTACCTGTGCTTTGTTGTTTTGGCTTTCGTGCTGCGTGTATTATGGGTCTCGTCCCGTGTAATCTTTAGAGGTTTAACCTCGCTCTTTTGTTTGGGTTACAACCCTGTGTTTTTGTATATGTGTTTGTTTTGGGCTTCGTCCTCGTGCCTTTTCATGGCATATTGTATTTTGGGTGGAGTATTAAAAACCCCTATTACATATTCCTGCACCTGTCTCCGATCCTTATACAACGTGACAGAATAACCGACCCTAAACGGAGACAGCAGAAATGGCCTGTCCGACGCTGTCGCAACTTCGGCAGCTGCAACTGGCCCTGCCCGACCCACACCACGTCCCTGTGGTCGTCCCCGAGGCCGGTGTCGTTCCGCTGCACCACGTCCCTGTGGTCGTCCCCGAGGCCGGTGTCGTTCCGATGCACCACGTCCCTGTGGTCGTCCCCGAGGCCGGTGTCGTTCCGATGCACCACGTCCCTGTGGTCGTCCCCGAGGCCGGTGTCGTTCCGCTGCACCACGTCCCTGTGGTCTTCCCCGAAGCCGGTGTCATCCGATGCACCACGTCCCTGTGGTTCGTCCCCGAGGCCGGTGTCGTTGCGATGCACCACGTCCCTGTGGTCGTCCCCGAGGCCGGTGTCGTTCCGATGCACCACGTCCCTGTGGTTCGTCCCCGAGGCCGGTGTCGTTCCGATGCACCACGTCCCTGTGGTTCGTCCCCGAGGCCGGTGTCGTTCCGATGCTGGTGCAGCGCGGCGGGAGCGTTCCACAACCATAAGGACCACTAATAATGTCATTATTTTATCAAAATAGTTTTATCTGCTTTTTTTGTTGCAATAATCACTGGCTTTCAAGTCTGTCTATGGAAATGCCCCCCTTCTATTACACATTTTTACAAGAACCATGCATGATGCACTGTCACTATTAACGACTAACTTCTTGTAACAGGCATTATAGAAAAGGAACCCAGGTCTCATCAACAATCTCTCAAGTACAAGCCCACGTGTTTGTTAGTAGCCAGCTAATCTTTATATTTCAAGTTTAGCCAACTTGGATGTATTTGCTAGCTAACAAGGTAGAAGTAACAGTTGAATTGTTATGAACACACTCTTCTGTCCATCTCCAACTGTTTGACCAGCATGCTAGCCGGTCCACTTTGTTCAGATGTTGAAATCAAGTGGCCTACCTTACTTCTCAGAATAAGAACGAGTTGCCAATTCCTTATATAATTGTGTTTAATGCGTATTGCACATTTATAAAACACAGACTAGACAACTAGTGTTTCTCTTTGGCTAAAACGCTGCTAGCGGAACCTGGTACTCCAATGCCGCGGGTGACAAACTGTGGATACATTTTCCAGAATCAGTGTTCATTGATACTCCCGTTTAGTAGCGTCTGCTCTTCACGCAGTTTGAGGAGTTGAGACATAACAAGGGTATCGGTAGAAAGTTAACTTCTCCTCTGGCACAGTAAAATAACTTCTCTGTGCGTTTCCGTGTCCATATGAGCGAGTTGAAACCACTTGTCAGAGAGGAAAAAGTCATCTCTCATCTTTGTTGTTGTGAGTGGCAAGGGGAGGGGCTTGCTGTGTGTAAACAAAGAGGAAGAGGCGAAGCGAGACGTTTCACTCTCGCCAAACTCTGTCCAAAATAAGCCCATTTCGTGTCTATGGGCATATTTTGGACCTAAGCTTATCGCCTGCCTTCACGACTTTGGAACAACGACTCCCATTGTCAGGGCGGAGACATGAGCATCTGGTCATTATATACAGATCTCTGGTGTAAATGGGAAGGCACACAGAAGGAGCGAAGGAGACATGCGGACATAAAAACTATTTGGAATATACGCAAAAACATACATTCAAATGAATTGAATATATCGCCCTGTCTTAACACACACACACACCTCACCACAGGAGAGAAAGAGGAACAGAGAGACACAAAGGGAGTGAGAGGAGGCGAGATGGAGGGAGAGATGGTGCACTGTCTGCAAAAGTAATGTGGGTGAATTAGACAGAGCTGATGACCCTATACTGACGCAGCGTTTCACACACACACACACACACACACACACACACACACACACACGGAAACACACACACACACACGGAAACACACACGGAAACACACACACATACGGAAACACACACACACATGGAAACACACACACATGGAAACCCACACACACACATGGAAACACACACACATGGAAACCCACACACACACATGGAAACCCACACACACACATGGAAACCCACACACACGGAAACACACACGCACATCATTCCTTCCCTAGTGTACTGTATAAGGGACGGTATTGATTTCCAGAGAGGATAAAAAGTCTGATTGAAAAATTCCACAGGAACACAATCATCCACTTGTCTGGAGTGTGTGTGTGTATATGTGTGTGTCTGCTGTTAGACAGAGAGTCCTGTGTAAGAGCGCCTCTCTAATATAACATTAAACACGAGACACTAAGGTGTCATACACCCACACTTCCCCACAGATAAAGAGAACATAGTCATTCAGAACCTGACCTCAGCATGCCACAGTCATGCCACACACACACACACACACACACACACACACACCACAGCTTGTCACTCCTGGCTTCTCATCCACCTAACAGACTGTCTGACCCACATCAAGTCTCCCCCACATGACAGAGAGGGAGTGAGAGAGAACTTTTGTGAGTGTAATGTTTACTGTTTAATTTGTATAGTTGAATTCACTTTTGTTTATTATCTATTTCACTTGTTTCCTATGCCATATGTTTCCCCTTGAATTGAGAGAGAGAGAGAGAGAGAGAGAGCGAGAGCGAGAGAGAGAGCGAGAGCGAGAGAGAGAGAGAGAGCGAGAGCGAGAGAGAGAGAGAGAGAGAGAGAGAGAGCGAGAGAGCGAGAGCGAGAGCGAGAGAGAGAAAGGGAAAGGAACAACTGCAGTGCTACGCGAGGTGAAAGAAGGAATGAAGGATTGTAAAAAGGGAGACATGAGCTCTACATGCAGGTATGCATACTGCTAGCTGTTTCCTCCGGCGTGCGTGTGCGTGTGCGTGTTTACAGTAGAGAGGGGAGCCAAATGCTAGCAGACGGGGTGAGATGACATCACTAGGGCCTGGAGTTTTTCCTAGACCATAACACTAGCAACTGAAACGTTCCTCTCCTCCCTCACACCATGTGACCTGCCCAGGGTAAACTCCAGGCTCCAGACATTATCAATGACAACAACACTTCAGCCAACTACAGATCAATAGCTAGAGAAACGCACAATCAATCAATCTATCAAATGTATTTATGAAGCAGAGTAAAGTTATTTTATCAGCAGATATCTCAAAGTGCTGTACGGAAACCCAGCCTAAAACCCCAAACAGCAAGCAATGCAGGTGTAGAAGCAGGGTGGCTAGGAAATCATCACTTAAACACAAAAGGTGACTTCAAACGTCTTGCAGCCTTTCCTTTCCTCCTCTAGAGGACAGTTGTCATGCGGGTTTTAGGGAAACAGCTTGAAAGAGTGTATTGTGCAGTGTAATGGTTACTACTACTCTACACATGGTGGGAAACTGTCCCATTCAACTGTTCTGCCCCTACAAAAGGTATTCAGACCAGGAGAACACACACACACACACACATAGGAGTACCTTTGTGAGAGTGGGTAGAGGAGATATGAGGAGGGGGAGGGGAGAGAGAACGGGGTAAGAACGTTAACTTTGAGGAGAACACACACTCAGAGACAGAGAGGCTCTTTATAGGCGACGGGACTCTCCCAGGATTCCCTGGCCTGCCAGCTTTCTGCCACATGTACAGTGTGTGCGTGCGTGCGTGCGTGTACATACTCGCTCAAAACAGAGTATGCTGTCTCTATACCTACAAGAAAGAGAGAGAGGCTGTGTGTGTGTGGGGGTATGTGCGTGCGTGTTCGTAGTTGTAGTTATTCTGCCCTGTAATTGCAGTAATGATATGTCATCCACAGAGAGGAACTCAGCACGGGTGGGTTGGAATGCCTCCACACACACGTTTAAACAGGTCTCTATGTACACTGTGAGAGCTGAGGCCTTGGGGGTAGGCTTTTTGAGAGAGCCTTGATACCTGAGGAAGGAAATAGGGCACGCACACACACACATTACAACTGTAGGAAGTAGTATAAACAGACAGTACTACATATCATAATATTTTCCTAATTGTTTACGGTATGGCGGTATTTGACAGTATTGATTTTGAATAATAGGGTGGCAACACATACATTCTAAGTGATTTCCATGGGTCTTTCTCCATTCTGATTGTTTAATCAAACTTCAACCCCAAAATAATTTCAACATTTTCAGCCATTTCTAATTTCCAGGTCATTTGAGGTCATTTCCACACTGCCATGTAGGGCTGCATGATACGGGACAGAAATTAGGAGGCAAAGTGGAAAACAGCATTGTGGTCATCAACATCTTGTCGCTACATTGACCATGCAGACTGAAGAGCGAACGGCAAGTGATCTCGCGGTCACAGTGTTGCCAACTATTTCTCAGTGAGAATCGCTATTGGCTCCTTGATTTGTCGCTAGATGACGTTTTTTGCCGTCGGCGTGACAACGTCACAGCACCAATTTGCCTTGCTGTGGCACAGCTGCGGTTCCCGACATAGCGTTTTCACCCCCTCCCTGTGTGCTTCTCTGCCTTGCTGTGACTTCTGTTACTCGGACAGCCTTTCCCACTCTAGTTTGCGACAGAACTTAGTGGGCGAAGTCACTAAATGTCATCAAAACTATAGAAACTATCGGTGGCAAAACTCCCAAAGGCAGCCTGAGGGGTCTGAAAACGAGCTAAATATAGCGACAAAGTCACTAAACTGGCAACACCGCGTGGTCGAGCAACAACAACTGCGCTCCTTGAGAGTGACAGGGGATGAGGCTTGGTGAGAGAGGGAGAGATAGGCTTGGGAGGTATCCAGATTGTCATACCGACCTTGTGCCATACCGGGATATTCAGTAATACCATCACTGAACACAAGGGGAGATATTTTCAAACCCCACTGAGACTTTGTAATCAATGCTAACAAGCACTGCGAACCTTTTGTACGGTCTATGTCCTAAACTATTTTCAGTACAGACATCCCAGCTCAAAAAGTTTTTCTCGTAATAAAAAATGCTACTCACACTTTGCTGTACCCAGATAACAAATATTAGACAGCAAGTCTCTTCATCCAGCAGGGGGATTCTCTGCTGCTACCTTCCAACGCTTTTAGCAGAAGCTAACCACTTAGCTAGATACTAAATTAGCAAACCAAATGCACAACTGCAGAGCATTTGGCACATTTTAGACAGTTAACTTAACAGTTAGAAGATGTCTAAATTTAGTTGTGAATTCCATACGGTGACTAGATCACCTGGTTCTCGCTGCACAACAGTGAGTGACTCACAAGGCTCTGGTCTCTGGTGGTTGTGTGCTTGTAAACAAACTCCACGTGACTGGGGACTACCGGTAAGCTTCATTAGGAAAAATGATGTGACAGGTGAAATGAAGAACTCCCATGTTCTTTATCTCCTAACATATTGCAGGTATTTACTTAAAAAGTAGCTACAAATATTCAAATGTATTTAAAAAAAGACGTCAAACTTTCAACAGTATTGAAAAACCATCCGTGGCTATTTCCAGCCCGGTATACATTATACTGTATATACGGTATACCGCCGATACCTAGGGAGAGAAACGACTCAAGTAGCAGAGTGAACTCTAAAAACAGACGTTACACAGGGCGCAGTGGTGTATCACATGTAACAAACCAAACATTGAAATACCGTTGCAGAGGGTAAAGTAAAAAACCCAAACCGGTCTGTACATCAATACCGGTATACAGTAAAATACGGTATTCCACCCAGCCCTAGACCAGACAGACTGTTACATGTTACTAGGTTGACGAAATCCAGCTAAATTTCGTCCAGCTGTCCATTAATTCACGGTACTCCATTCCGTTTATTTGTGTTTTATCTGTCGGCTCTGTGCTTTAACTCAGGATCTGTGTGTAGTTAATCCGACCCTCTCTGCCTAGCCGTCGCCATTTTTACCTGCTGCTGCTGTGTTAACTGACTAGCTGCTGTTATCTCACCTGTTGTTTTAGCTAGCTCTCCCAATCAAGACCTGCAATCACTTTATGCCTTATTGTATGTCTCCCTCAAATATCAATATGCCTTGCATACTGTTGTTCAGGCTAGTTATCATTGTTTTGGTTTGCAATGGACCCCGTAGTTCCACTCTCCGTACCTCCGATACCTCCTTTGTCCCACCCCCCACACATGCGGTGACCTCACCCATTGAGACCAGCATGTCCAGAGATACAACCTCTCTTATCATCACCCAGTGCCTGGGCTTGCCTCCGCTGTACCCACGCCCCACCATACCCCTGTCTGCACATTATGCCCAGAATCTATTCTACCACGCCCATAAATCTGCTCCTTTTATTCTTTGTCCCCAACGCTCTAGGCGACCAGTTTTGATAGCCTTTAGCCGCACCCTCATCCTACTACTCCTCTGTTCCTCGGGTGATGTGGAGGTAAACCCAGGCCCTGCATGTCCCCAGTCACCCTCATTTGTTGACTTCTGTGATCGAAAAAGCCTTGGCCTCATGCATGTCAACATCAGAAGCCTCCTCCCTAAGTTTGCCTTACTCACCGCTTTAGCACACTCTGCCAACCCTGATGTCCTTGCCGTGTCCGAATCCTGGCTTAGGAAGGCCACCAAAAATTCTGAGATTTCCATACCCAACTATAACACTTTCCGTCAAGATAGAACTGCCAAAGGGGGAGGAGTTGCAATCTACTGCAGAGATAGCCTGCAAAGTTCTGTCATACTTTCCAGGTCTATGCCCAAACAGTTCGAACTTCTAATTTTAAAAATTAATCTCTCCAGAAATAAGTCTCTCACTGTTGCCGCCTGCTACCGACCCCCCTCAGCTCCCAGCTGTGCCCTGGACACCATCTGTGAATTGATCGCTCCCCATCTAGCTTCAGAGTTTGTTCTGTTAGGTGACCTAAACTGGGATATGCTTAACACCCCGGCAGTCCTACAATCCAAGCTTGATGCCCTCAATCTCACACAAATCATCAAGGAACCCACCAGGTACAACCCTAAATCCGTAAACATGGGCACCCTAATAGACATTATCCTGACCAACCTGCCCTCCAAATACACCTCTGCTGTCTTCAATCAAGATCTCAGCGATCACTGCCTCATTGCCTGTATCCGCCACGGGTCCCTGGTCAAACGACCACCCCTCATCACTGTCAAACGCTCCCTAAAACACTTCTGCGAGCAGGCCTTTCTAATCGACCTGGCCCGGGTACCCTGGAAGGATATTGACCTCATCCCGTCAGTTGAGGATGCCTGGTCATTCTTTAAATGTTACTTCCTCACCATATTAGACAAGCATGCTCCGTTCAAAAAATGCAGAACCAAGAACAGATATAGCCCTTGGTTCACTCCAGACCTGACTGCCCTCGACCAGCACAAAAACATCCTGTGGCGAACTGCGACCCGCGATATGCAACTGTTCAGGGAAGTCAGGAACCAATACACGCAGTCAGTCAGGAAAGCAAAGGCCAGCTTTTTCAAGCAGAAATTTGCATCCTGTAGCTCTAACTCCAAAAAGTTCTGGGATACTGTAAAGTCCATGGAGAACAAGAGCACCTCCTCCCAGCTGCCCACTGCACTGAGGCTAGGTAACACGGTCACCACCGATAAATCCGTGATAATCGAAGACTTCAACAAGCATTTCTCAATGGCTGGCCATGCCTTCCTCCTGGCGACTCCAACCTTGGCCAACAGCCCCGCCCCCTCCGCTGCTACTCGCCCAAGCCTCCCCAGCTTCTCCTTTACCCAAATCCAGATAGCAGATGTTCTGAAAGAGCTGGAAAACCTGGACCCATACAAATCAGCTGGGCTTGACAATCTGGACCCCCTATTTCTGAAACTGTCCGCCGCCATTGTCGCACCCCCTATCACCAGCCTGTTCAACCTCTCCTTCGTATCATCTGAGATCCCCAAGGATTGGAAAGCTGCCGCGGTCATCCCCCTCTTCAAAGGGGGAGACACCCTGGACCCAAACTGTTACAGACCTATATCCATCCTGCCCTGCCTATCTAAGGTCTTCGAAAGCCAAGTCAACAAACAGATCACTGACCATCTCGAATCCCACCGTACCTTCTCCGCTGTGCAATCCGGTTTCCGAGCCGGTCATGGGTGCACCTCAGCCACGCTCAAGGTACTAAACGATATCATAACCGCCATCGATAAAAGACATTACTGTGCAGCCGTCTTCATCGACCTGGCCAAGGCTTTCGACTCTGTCAATCACCATATTCTTATCGGCAGACTCAGTAGCCTCGGTTTTTCTAATGACTGCCTTGCCTGGTTCACCAACTACTTTGCAGACAGAGTTCAGTGTGTCAAATCGGAGGGCATGTTGTCCGGTCCTCTGGCAGTCTCTATGGGGGTACCACAGGGTTCAATTCTCGGGCCGACTCTTTTCTCTGTATACATCAATGATGTTGCTCTTGCTGCGGGCGATTCCCTGATCCACCTCTACGCAGACGACACCATTCTATATACTTCCGGCCCTTCCTTGGACACTGTACTATCTAACCTCCAAACGAGCTTCAATGCCATACAACACTCCTTCCGTGGCCTCCAACTGCTCTTAAACGCTAGTAAAACCAAATGCATGCTTTTCAACCGTTCGCTGCCTGCACCCGCACGCCCGACTAGCATCACCACCCTGGACGGTTCCGACCTAGAATATGTGGACATCTATAAGTACCTAGGTGTCTGGCTAGACTGCAAACTCTCCTTCCAGACTCATATCAAACATCTCCAATCCAAAATCAAAGCAAGAATCGGCTTTCTATTCCGCAACAAAGCCTCCTTCACTCACGCCGCCAAACTTACCCTAGTAAAACTGACTATCCTACCGATCCTCGACTTCGGCGATGTCATCTACAAAATAGCTTCCAATACTCTACTCAGCAAACTGGATGCAGTTTATCACAGTGCCATTCGTTTTGTTACTAAAGCACCTTATACGACCCACCACTGCGACCTGTATGCCCTAGTCGGCTGGCCCTCGCTACATGTTCGTCGTCAGACCCACTGGCTCCAGGTCATCTACAAGGCTATGCTAGGTAAAGTGCCGCCTTATCTCAGTTCACTGGTCACGATGGCTACACCCACCCGCTACACGCGCTCCAGCAGGTGTATCTCACTGATCATCCCTAAAGCCAAAACCTCATTTGGACGCCTTTCCTTCCAGTTCTCTGCTGCCTGCGACTGGAACGAATTGCAAAAATCTCTGAAGTTGGAGACTTTTATCTCCCTCAACAACTTTAAAAATCTGCTATCCGAGCAGCTAACCGATCGCTGCAGCTGTACATAGTCCATCTGTAAACTACCCACCCAATTTACCTACCTCACCCCCCATACTGCTTTTATTTATTTACTTTTCTGCTCTTTTGCACACCAGTATCTCTTCTTGCACATGATCATCTGATGATTTATCACTCCAGTGTTAATCTGCTAAATTGTAATTATTCGATTTATTGCCTACCTCATGCCTTTTGCACACATTGTATATAGATTCTCTTTTTTTCTTTTTTTCTACCATGTTATTGACTTGTTTATTGTTTACTCCATGTGTAACTCTGTGTTGTCTGTTCACACTGCTATGCTTTATCTTGGCCAGGTCGCAGTTGCAAATGAGAACTTGTTCTCAACTAGCCTACCTGGTTAAATAAAGGTGAAATAAAAAATAAAAAAATAAATCTCCATAGAAGGCAGGAACCTAGGAAAAAACCTAGAGAGGAACCAGGCTCTCTCTCTCTCTCTCTCCTTCTCCCTGTGAACACCAGTCATTCTGTAGATGATTCAGTAGACAGGGTGAGTGTGTATGTGTGTGTGGTTCAGAGGGCGCTGACTTCAGACGTGTCAGTACCTGGCCCAGGAAACGACAGGATCAGCACTTCTCTCCTTTTCTTTCTATCATCTCTCCTATTTCCTTCACTCCTCTTTCCATCTCACCTATTTCCTTCACTCCTCTTTCCATCTCACCTTTTTCCTTCACTCCTCTTTCCATCTCTCCTATTCCCTTCACTCCTCTTTCCATCTCACCTTTTTCCTTCACTCCTATTTCCTTCTCTTTCATTATCTATTCTTTCTTTCTCTCCTCTCACTGTCTCTCCGACACCTCTCTCCCTCCCTCTCTTGTTAATCTCTCTGGGTTGTCTCTCTCCTATCTCCGACACCTCTCTCCCTCCCTCTCTTGTTAATCTCTCTGGGTTGTCTCTCTCCTATCTCCGACACCTCTCTCCCTCCCTCTCTTGTTAATCTCTCTGGGTTGTCTCTCTCCTATCTCCACTCCTCTCTCCCTCCCTCTCTTGTTAATCTCTCTGGGTTGTCTCTCTCCTATCTCCACTCCTCTCTCCCTCCCTCTCTTGTTAATCTCTCTGGGTTGTCTCTCTCCTATCTCCACTCCTCTCTCCCTCCCTCTCTTGTTAATCTCTCTGGGTTGTCTCTCTCCTATCTCCACTCCTCTCTCCCTCCCTCTCTTGTTAATCTCTCTGGGTTGTCTCTCTCCTATCTCCACTCCTCTCTCCCTCCCTCTCTTGTTAATCTCTCTGGGTTGTCTCTCTCCTATCTCCACTCCTCTCTCCCTCCCTCTCTTGTTAATCTCTCTGGGTTGTCTCTCTCCTATCTCCACTCCTCTCTCCTTCTCCTCTCTCTACTTTGACTCCTTCTCTGAAACAAACACAGAGCAAAGAGACAACTCTGACACTAGGCGTTTGATTGGCTGAAATAGGCCTCTGCTCTCTGATAGGCTGTGACAGAGTTAGAACGAGGAGGAAGAGAAGTGAAACAGCAGTGTATTCCCATGGCCAGACGGAGTTATATAACACTCACACCGCCAGACAAGGACAACTCCCTCACACACGGGAGAGACGAGGAGAGGAGAAGGGAGGAGAGTGACCTACTGGGTTTGGAACCATGTGTGCCACAACACTGTATTAGCCTAAGTCTAACCATTTTCATTACACACACACACATACTAGCATAAACATGCAGCAGTGTTAGCATTATATTATTAGTCCATAGGCTGAGCAGATGTGTGTCTTCCAGTGAGCACTCCCTCCCACCTCCTCCTCCTCCTGCTTCCTCTTGCAGCTGGCTGGCTGGGTGTGTGTGTCTGTGTGTGTGTGTGGGGCTGGTCCGTCAGGACCTCTGCTGTGGGTTTACTGCCTCCTGGCCCCCTGCCCAGCCACACACAGCTACTGCCACGTAGCTGCTAACGCTAAGGCCAGCCCAGGGAGAGAAAGAGAGAGAGAATTTGCAGCTACAGCGCCACTCCGTTCCTACATCAAAACATTGCAGGAGACTACAGCGTGCAAACACACACAACATGCATAAAAGAACCACAAACTACTATCACATTGTCGTATGAACTAACTAGGTATGACCAGGTCCCCAGTGTCCGGTCTGGAGCGGGAAGTCACGAGCTCTTCTGGTCGGCTACCACGTAGCAACCTAGCAGCGCCAAAAGCGCCGGTCTGCCTTAGAAAGCCTATGTAAATTACGATCGCCAGGACGGCCAAACTATTTTTTCTCCCGACGCCTGTTTTGGCCTCTAAAATGTGTTTATTATGACCAAGTTCAATCCCCACTGTGAATTATTTTAAACTTCACTACCATGGAGATATTTAATTAAGTAGTGATCCATGCTGACTGCTACATCTGTCCTCACACAGGACCAGGTGCTGACACTGACCAATCACGGCTCGCGCCCTCATGCACGCTCTTTGCACATGCACCCAGCAGCACTGGGACGACTCTCTCATGTAGGATGAAAACGACTACATCGACCATGATCCTTTGCTAGTTACAACCACTTTCACCATGATCCTTAGAGATTTTTTGGTGCCATTCAGTCCCATTCATCAATAATGGCACACTTCAAATTCAAATAGTTCCGGCTTCATGCGCCACTGGGAGTTTTCCACAGGATGACATCAGAGCTATAACTATCTACTGGTTTTAATGTATACAGGTTCGACCAATCAGATCTCTCCTTCCCAAAATGCCTTGTGTTGATGTGTTCAGCCACGCACCCAGGCCTTTTCCTTTTCATCCCCGTCCTCATCTTATTTTCCTCCTCCTCTAGCTCTTCATTCCTCTTCCAATCCCACAGCTCTAGAGCCAGAGGCTCAGCCAGAGCCATATGTAGCCCAAATTGAGGCACTGATCCTGGGGAGAGCTCTATGTGAGCCCCCCTTACACCCTGGATCTCAGGAGCTCAGACAGACCTACCCTTACTGAGACCAGGGGTGAATATAAAACACACACAGGCCACAGGCTCATGCACAATCCATCATATGAAAATGCACTTAGTCCAAGTGCACATACACAACACAGCACCACACCACAACACCACAACACAGCAGACGGAACCTCGACATGATTTAATTACATATATTTGTAATGATGTGGGGTCAATGATTATAAGGGGACTGACAAACAGTTAGGGTCAGGGGCTAAGGGTTGGGGTTAGAGGTCAAGGTTAGCATGATGTCTAAGCTAGCTTGCATAGCTTGCATTGCGTTGCCAAGCCTCGCCCTCTTTGCTGGCAAACAGGGAACAAAAACGTTGCTCTGTTCACATCTCCCACCCTACTTCCCTCGCTCCTTCCATCCTTGCATCCCTCCCTCCCTCCTCCTTACCCTCCCTCTTCCCCACTCACCTCCAAAACATTATTCTCTCTTTTCTGTCCTCTCTTCCCCTCTCTCCCTTTTCCTTTCCTCCCCCTTTCTTATCATCAGCGAGTGAAAGAGGAAGGGACAGAGAGAGAAAAGAAGAGAGAGAAAAATGGAAAGAGAGAGGGCGATTAGGAGAGGGAGAGAGCAGGGGGGAGGGGGTTGGGGTGGAGTTGTTCCCGCTAAATCATCCCACATGGTTGAGCGTGCTTAGTTTAAGCAAACACTGCTACTTCCTCCTCGTCAGAAGCAACACACACACACAGACATGCAGACACAGACATGCAGACACAGACATGCAGACACAGACATGCAGACACAGATAGGCAGACAGACAGGCAGACACAGACATGCAGACACAGACATGCAGACACAGATAGGCAGACAGACAGGCAGACACAGACATGCAGACACAGACAGGCAGACACAGACATGCAGACACAGACATGCAAACACAGACAGACAGGCAGACACAGACACCTTGACCTATGCAATGGCAGCTCAAGCCGTCAAATACAGACAACAAACCCCAGCCCCCACCCCCCCAACACACACATACCCAGCCCCTATCCTGGCTTAGACATACACTGTACCCCACCACAGCTTCTCTCTCCACTCTAAACCCTGAGGGATAAAGGGGAAGTTCACCCCAAAACACCTCTGGGCCCTTTATAAAACTTGCCTGGCCATTTTTAATCAACTCAGGCCGTTTTTAGGTCCAATGTTTACGTATTTAGATTTCTGTATTTTTACATAAAAATGCTACATTTCCCGAAATCACCTAAAATGCATATTTTTTTTTAAAATGGGTATTTCTCGTTATATAAGCAGTGATTGATGACTTGATACTGATTTGCCAAATAAATGTATTTTTGATGTAACAGGTCAAACACAGCAACGACCTACTTGGTGCTGGCGCAAGGTTTTCTATATCGTCTGTCACCCGGTTGATACTCTCCTTCCTGGTTGTAAGACGGATAATTACAGGAGGCAGGACGAAGGAGCATCTCACTATTGGTCTTCGAGAAAGGAAGTCAGGACAACAGTAAGTAAACAAAGAGATGTTAGCTAGTAGTAGTGGCAGAGATGTTTCTAACTAACCCGCTGTTCTATCTGTGGTAGTAGTATTGGCACAGACGAACGGGGAAACCTGTCTGGCCAAAATGAGGTGCAATAATTCCCCTGTCAGATCAGACAAACAGCACATTTTCACTTCTTTCCTGCCCGTGAAAGCAAAAGAGATTTGTGTCAGGCATGGCTACAGGCCGTCCAACAGTCTGAGTATGGTGTTGATACAGCACCTGAAGTCATTCACCAGTTGCGGTTATCAGTGTGCAGTGATAATTTTGTGGATACTGACTACAATGGGGACTGTTTGAAACAGTGTTCTGTTCCCACTGTCTTTCCATGGGGGACAAAGCTCCAGCCATTCGAGGTAAGTTAGGATGCTAGCTAGCTAGTTAGGTGGCTAACACCTGTTGCTAACGTTAATCACTACAAGTCATTTAGTACCCTATTTGTTTGTAATTCGCTAGTATTTTGTTTGGTACTCTAACAGTATTGTCATCCTGTCCTACTGACTGTTTTTATGTGGCTTTGTGATGCAATTCCCTTTTCCATTACGTTACTTATACAATACTGATAACAATTCCCTTTTCCATTACGTTACTTATACAATACTGATAACAATTCCCTTTTCCATTACGTTACTTAAACAATACTGATAACAATTCCCTTTTCCATTACGTTACTTAAACAATTCTGATAACAATTCCCTTTTCAATTCCGTTACTTATACAATACTGATAACAATTCCCTTTTCCATTACGTTTCTTAAACAATACTGATAACAATTCCCTTTTCCATTACATTACTTAAACAATACTGATAACAATTCCCTTTTCATTACGTTACTTAAACAATACTGATAACAATTCCCTTTTCATTACGTTACTTATACAATACTGATAACAATTCCCTTTTCATTACGTTACTTATACAATACTGATAACAATTCCCTTTTCATTACGTTACTTAAACAATACTGATAACAATTCCCTTTTCATTACGTTACTTATACAATACTGATAACAATTCCCTTTTCATTACGTTACTTATACAATACTGATAACAATTCCCTTTTCCATTACGTTACTTAAACAATACTGATAACAATTCCCTTTTCATTACGTTACTTAAACAATACTGATAACAATTCCCTTTTCCATTACGTTACTTAAACAATACTGATAACAATTCCCTTTTCCATTACGTTACTTAAACAATACTGATAACAATTCCCTTTTCAATTACGTTACTTATACAATACTGATAACAATTCCCTTTTCCATTACATTACTTAAACAATACTGATAACAATTCCCTTTTCCATTACGTTACTTAAACAATACTGATAACAATTCCCTTTTCCATTACGTTACTTAAACAATACTGATAACAATTCCCTTTTCCATACCGTTACTCCACACTAGGTAGACAATAGACTGTACTGTTACTCCACACACTAGGTAGACAGTAGACTGTACTGTTACTCCACACTAGGTAGACAGTAGACTGTACCGTTACTCCACACTAGGTAGACAGTAGACTATACCGTTACTCCACACTAGGTAGACAGTAGACTGTACTGTTACTCCACACTAGGTAGACAGTAGACTGTACTGTTACTCCACACTAGGTAGACAGTAGACTGTACTGTTACTCCACACTAGGTAGACAGTAGACTGTACTGTTACTCCACACTAGGTAGACAGTAGACTGTACTGTTACTCCACACTAGGTAGACAGTAGACTGTACTGTTACTCCACACTAGGTAGACAGTAGACTGTACTGTTACTCCACACTAGGTAGACAGTAGACTGTACTGTTACTCCACACTAGGTAGACAGTAGACTGTACTGTTACTCCACACTAGGTAGACAGTAGACTATACCGTTACTCCACACTAGGTAGACAGTAGACTGTACCGTTACTCCACACTAGGTAGACAGTAGACTGTACCGTTACTCCACACTAGGTAGACAGTAGACTGTACTGTTACTCCACACTAGGTAGACAGTAGACTGTACCGTTACTCCACACTAGGTAGACAGTAGACTGTACTGTTACTCCACACTAGGTAGACAGTAGACTGTACTGTTACTCCACACTAGGTAGACAGTAGACTGTACTGTTACTCTATACTAGGTAGACAGTAGACTGTACTGTTACTCCACACTAGGTAGACAGTAGACTATACCGTTACTCCACACTAGGTAGACAGTAGACTGTACTGTTACTCTATACTAGGTAGACAGTAGACTGTACTGTTACTCCACACTAGGTAGACAGTAGACTGTACTGTTACTCCACACTAGGTAGACAGTAGACTGTACCGTTACTCCACACTAGGTAGACAGTAGACTGTACTGTTACTCCACACTAGGTAGACAGTAGACTGTACTGTTACTCCACACTAGGTAGACAGTAGACTGTACTGTTACTCTATACTAGGTAGACAGTAGACTGTACCGTTACTCCACACTAGGTAGACAGTAGACTATACCGTTACTCCACACTAGGTAGACAGTAGACTGTACCGTTACTCCACACTAGGTAGACAGTAGACTGTACTGTTACTCCACACTAGGTAGACAGTAGACTGTACTGTTACTCCACACTAGGTAGACAGTAGACTGTACTGTTACTCTATACTAGGTAGACAGTAGACTGTACTGTTACTCCACACTAGGTAGACAGTAGACTATACCGTTACTCCACACTAGGTAGACAGTAGACTGTACTGTTACTCCACACTAGGTAGACAGTAGACTGTACTGTTACTCCACACTAGGTAGACAGTAGACTGTACTGTTACTCTATACTAGGTAGACAGTAGACTGTACTGTTACTCCACACTAGGTAGACAGTAGACTATACCGTTACTCCACACTAGGTAGACAGTAGACTGTACTGTTACTCCACACTAGGTAGACAGTAGACTGTACCGTTACTCCACACTAGGTAGACAGTAGACTGTACTGTTACTCCACACTAGGTAGACAGTAGACTGTACTGTTACTCCACACTAGGTAGACAGTAGACTGTACTGTTACTCCACACTAGGTAGACAGTAGACTATACCGTTACTCCACACTAGGTAGACAGTAGACTATACCGTTACTCCACACTAGGTAGACAGTAGACTGTACCGTTACTCCACACTAGGTAGACAGTAGACTGTACCGTTACTCCACACTAGGTAGACAGTAGACTATACCGTTACTCCACACTAGGTAGACAGTAGACTATACCGTTACTCCACACTAGGTAGACAGTAGACTATACCGTTACTCCACACTAGGTAGACAGTAGACTGTACCGTTACTCCACACTAGGTAGACAGTAGACTATACCGTTACTCCACACTAGGTAGACAGTAGACTGTACTGTTACTCCACACTAGGTAGACAGTAGACTGTACTGTTACTCCACACTAGGTAGACAGTAGACTGTACTGTTACTCCACACTAGGTAGACAGTAGACTATACCGTTACTCCACACTAGGTAGACAGTAGACTGTACTGTTACTCCACACTAGGTAGACAGTAGACTGTACCGTTACTCCACACTAGGTAGACAGTAGACTGTACCGTTACTCCACACTAGGTAGACAGTAGACTGTACTGTTACTCCACACTAGGTAGACAGTAGACTATACCGTTACTCCACACTAGGTAGACAGTAGACTGTACTGTTACTCCACACTAGGTAGACAGTAGACTGTACTGTTACTCCACACTAGGTAGACAGTAGATGATACCGTTACTCCACACTAGGTAGACAGTAGACTGTACCGTTACTCCACACTAGGTAGACAGTAGACTGTACTGTTACTCCACACTAGGTAGACAGTAGACTGTACTGTTACTCCACACTAGGTAGACAGTAGACTGTACTGTTACTCCACACTAGGTAGACAGTAGACTGTACTGTTACTCCACACTAGGTAGACAGTAGACTGTACTGTTACTCCACACTAGGTAGACAGTAGACTGTACTGTTACTCTATACTAGGTAGACAGTAGACTGTACTGTTACTCCACACTAGGTAGACAGTAGACTGTACCGTTACTCCACACTAGGTAGACAGTAGACTGTAATTGCCATTTGATGGTATTCCATCCACTCCTCCACACCACCTCTCCACCAGCCCTCCCACACAGCAGAGCCCCGGCCACAGACAGACGGCTCAGACAATATCCAGGTAAACCCTGTCTCCCCCAGTGCCCTCTGCTCCACCCTTCTGAATGTGTGTGGGTGCTGGAGCTTCTCTGTGCTTGGCTGATGTCAGGAAGTGTGAGAGGTGGCTAACACTCATGCTACCTGCCTGTCCTGAAGTGTGTCTGTGAAAATCATTCTCTCCACCCCTTCCCTAAACTAGGCTTGGATGTCCCCGTCGTCTGAGCAGCCACCCACCCCGTCCTCCTTTCCCTCTGCATTCCCGCCTGTCTCCAGACCCCCACAGCCTCGTCGATGTCTACGTAGCACCATTCCAGTCCATGCAAGTGGTAGGTTTTGTTAATGGAGGACTTATAACTGACAATGCTTCACTGGAACAAGACCGTCTCTCACACACACACACACACACACACACACACACACACACACACACACACACACACACACACACACACACACACACACACACACACACACACACACACACACACACACACAGGTATCTGACAGGGTACCAGACACCTCTAGATAAAAGCATATATCTGTTTATATTTGTTTCCCTCAGGTTAAATCTGAATGCCCATGTGCCCCCCACAAATGAAGCTCTGAAGCAAAACCATTTCCCTAGAAGCTACCGTCAGGGCATCTGCAGCCAAGCAGAGTACATTGTGGAGCAAAACCGTCTCTCTCACACACACACACACACACACACACACACACACACACACACACACACCCTTAGCCGGACATCCAGCAAGATGCACTACAGTCTGGTGAGAGAGGGACTGGGGAGAGGGGCTGGGGAGAGGGGCTGGGGTGGCATTTGGGGATGTGGCAGAGACAAGCTGAGTTGGATAGAATGATTTGAAGAATATGAACAGTAGAAAGAATATTGCTTTTCATACGTTTTACAATGACCATGGTATGTTGTCCTCGTTTGTAGAAGGCTTCCACACCCAAGACCAAGACATGTTGTTGGCAGTCAGTCACCAGGTACAGTTGTCCCAGGGTCCAGGCTTTGGGAGGCCAGGCCAGTCAATATTTCTCAGGATTGTTTGTATCCTAACTGCTGCACACAAGTGGCTCTAACAATATTGGTATGTTGATCTAGAACAGCCTGCATGAGTCGATTGTGGAGAAACAGGACTTCTCCCACCTGTTACTGTCTCTACACCACTGTCCATGGTAGCTTGCTTACGAACAGAGCATAACTAATGCTGAGTGACAGTAATTGTTGTGTTATATAAACTGGGTGGTTCGAGCCCTGAATGCTGATTGGCTGAAAGCCGTGGTATATCAGAACGTATAGCACGGTATGACCAAACATTTATTTTTACTGCTCTAATTACGTTGGTAGCCAGTTTATAATAGCAATAAAGCACCTCAGGGGTTTGTGATATATGGACAATATACCACGGCTAAGGGCTGTATCCAGGCACTCCGCGTTGCATCTCGCATAAGAACAGCCCTTAGCCGTAGTATATTGGCCATGTACCACACCCCCACGTTCCTTATTGCTTAATTATATGTTTTACAATATCTTTATAGTTTATTATGTGTTTAAAGTCTTTATTTAAAAAACTTGGAATACAATGTTATTTCTTTGACACATTTATTTGTATACTATGTCGTGAGCCTCCTCTACTTCCTGGAATCCAACGTAGCTTGGGGTCAGCGTTGGGGTCAGGGTATTTAGATGGAATTGCCGCAACCACACAGGCTGGGAGTCCCCGGCATTGGCCTCGACCGAGACGTTCTCCCCTCAGCATCCACTCCAAAGTGATCCCGTAGGAAACCAGTTTGTATTGTCAAAACTACAGAGAAAATAACGAAATCACAATGTTATATACAACAATCAAAAGAACAAATAGGTCTAGGCCTATACAACATCAAATATAACGATGGGCTTGGGGGTCATTAGGCTTGTTCATTTCAAAGCCATATTGATGATGGCACAAAATGATTGACAGCTCTCTTGCCTTATAGACTTGAAGTCTGTATGGCCAAGTCATTGTTGAAAAGGTGAGGCTGTTTGGCTTCCTCTTTAGTATGTGGATTTACAGGCTAATCAATATATTAGTGGTGTAAAAGCTAGACTGGCAATTGCAGCATAAAAAACCTGTGGTGGAAAAATGGTCATACTTAAGTAACAGTAAAGATATCTTAATTGAAAATTACTCAAGTAAAAGTGAACGTCACCCAGTAAAATACTACTTGAGTAAAGGTCTAAAAGTATTTGGTTTTATTTACTTTTAAGTATCAAAGGTAAATGTAATTGCTAAAATATACTTAGGTATCAAAAGTAAAAATAGAAATCATTTCAAATTCCTTATATTAAGCAACCCAGATGGCACCATTTTCGTGCACACCTCTCAGACATAATTTACAGACAAAGCATGTGTTTAGTGAGTCCACCAGATCAGAGGCAGCATTTAAAATGGTACAAATACTTTTGGGCGTCAGGGAAAATTTATGGAGTAGAAAGTACATTATTTTATTTAGGAATGTAGTGAAGTAAAAGTTGTCCAAAATATAAATAGTAAAGTACAGATACCCCAAAAAACGACTTAAATAGTACTTTAAAGTATTTTTACTTAAGTACTTTACACCACTGCATTTTGTTCACTAACACTATTGACTTTATACTTCTTACAGTGTTCGGTAATATACAATATTGATTATTTAGACCGTATTGTGAAGTGCGCATCCCATACATTCTATTCACGTGGCACATCCTCTCGTTCTAGACACAGTTTACCTAGTTGATCTAACTTCAAGGGGAGACTACAGTAGCCAGTTACAGTTACATTATGGAGTGTAGGCAGGTTACTAGAAAATACAGTTGGGTATCATTAGCTAGCTATTCATTTGCATCTTAGAGAGGAATAATAAAATATATCCCAATTTCCAAAACACTTACACTTTTAGAGAGCTTCCCATTTGGGCTGTCAGGTGTGGCAAGTGCTTCCAGTTGATCCAGGGCATTCTGAAAAACGTCTCCAGAACCCCAGGATTGATGTTTACACACACACAGGTCCTGTTCTTCTGCATCGTCGGTCTGATGCTCGACCTCCTCCATGATGTGAATCAGACAATCCCGGGGGGTAGAATTAGCTTATAAACTACATCTAAATACTCAAGCAATGGACCTAGAAACTGTCTGGGGTGGTGACAAATGGTCAGGCAAGTGTTATAACCGTCCCAGAAGTGTTTCTGGGTGAACTTCCCCTTTAAGGCCCGCACAAACTGTATGATTTTAGCCGTCTTCTGCCACATGTTGTGGGCTAATTCTTAGGAAACGAATTAGCCCACAACGACGGTCGGACGTCTTGAAAATGATTTCTAGATGTATATTTGTACGTTTTTTCCGAACATGCGCGGATCAAATGCACCGTTGCAGTTGACGTAGTCTGCGTCGGCTGATGTAGCCTCGCAAGCCAACGACAGAATGTGACAACAGAACTGAAGCAAATTGTACAATCTAACCAGGCTGATATCAACATTTTAATTTGGCAACATCGCACAGTGTGACATTTAGTCATCGTAAAAGACTGAATCTGAGAGAGAGAGAGAGAGAGAGAGAGAGAGAGAGAGAGATCACAATGGAAAAGTATGCGCATTCCTCTCAGGATACACATTCCACTGTGTGTTGGAATATATCCTCAGACTGCCTGGTCTCCCTTAGTGTGGGTGTGTGAGCGTGCATGTATGTGAGACAAAGGAAGGGCCGAGAGTTAATCCGTTAGAATAATATGGAATTAGTCCCAAAGAGTGGAGAGGACATTGCAGTGAAGTGGGAATGGAACTGGCACGCACACACCTATGTATAGGCTACACATACAAATCCTGAGACCCGATTGAGGAAGAGGAATTTGACCTTGTGACCCCAGGCTGGGGGAGGTGTGTGTGTGTGTGTGTGTGTGTGTGTGTGTGTGATGATTTGTGGGGGGTCCTGCTTGGGGGCAAGGAGGGGCATAGAAAAAGAAACGGGGAAAGGGGGAAGAGAGAGGAGAGGTGGAAATGACAGAGGTATGGAAGTAGGGGAGGAGGGGGTGTGGCATGGCCTGGTTGATGCTAATGTTTCTACCCTATCATTATAACGATGTATTGAGTTATTGCAGCAATTTAGCAACAATTTATATTTACTTTTAAAGAAGATTTAACAGGATACTGACACACACAAACACACACATACACATCCGTGAAACACACACCTGCATAAAACATCCATTAAGAGCAGATGGAACTTTCCATAGCCATGCTAACACGCCTAGCATGCTAATGCAGGCACGAAAATGTGAGTTATGTCACAGATGTGTGTGTGTGTATGTGTGTACTAATGTAGGCATGCTCAGTCACTAAGACCAACGAGACAAACACACGTTTACCTTCCGCCGTTAGCGGCTAGGCTAGGAGAAGCTAATGTTGCTAGCCATGAGTGACATATTAATAACATAGCTACGCTAGGGAAAGCTAACACTGTCAGCAATGAAAATCCCTACAATAATGCAGGAGGATGTTAGCTGCAATGCTAGGAGAAGCTAACACTGCTAGCTAGTCCCAACGTCTACAGTGCCAGCCATAGGATACGGTAGAGTTCTCTTCATGGTCTGAGAGAGACATAGAGCCCTGCATCCCCAAGGAGGACACAGGGGACAAGAGAAAGAGGGAGGAAAGGAGAGGGGGAGAGGGAGGGTTTGAAAGGGGGGGTTGAAAGACTTCTTTTATCTCTGTCTAAATCAACTGTCAACAATGCAGGAAATCACCAAGAGGAGAAAAGGAGAGATGGGAGGGGAAATAGGGGGGAAAAGAGGGAGGAGGAGAGACTTGGGGAAGGGGAGGAGGAGAGAGGTGGGGAGGGGGAGGTGAAAAGAGAGAGGGAGAAATAGAAAGAAAAGGAGAAAGAGAAAGAGGAGGGTAAATATTACAGGTCTGTGCCAAGTCAACATAAGCGCTGGGATCCTTCAACAACGATCCAGCCTTCAGAGTGTGTGTGTGTGTGTGTGTGTGCGTGTGGAGGAAATGAAAGAAGATAAAGAGAAGGCCTCTGTCTGTGAATCAGATGGAACCTTGCTGTGAATGCTCTGTTGCTCGGTCAATGGGGACAAAATAGGGAGGAGAACCACTCAGCACAGTGGCGGGCAGTGGAGGCTGGGACATCATTGGCTATCAGCTTGGTCTGGGGTTCTGAGAATGTCAAGACAATTATCCTTCAACACACACACTGAACCTAACACAGTCTCCCTGAACACACACACACTCCTGACACAAAGTCGGCTGGGCGGTATACCGTATTTTACTATATACCGGTATTTATGCACGGACCAGTTTGGGTTTTTACTTTACCTTCCATAACGGTATTTTAATGGTCGGTTTGTTAAATGTGATACGCCGTGTATAACGTCCATTTTTATAGTTTACTCCACTACTTGAGTCATCCCTCTCCGCTCTCTCTCCACGCCGCTTTCCACCCAGACCTAGTCCCACCCTGTTACTCAAGGAGAACATTTGTTGTTGCTTGAACACAAGACACTTTCGTTCAGTCTGCATGGTCAATGCAGCACATGCAACAATGTTGATGACAACAATGTTGCTTCCACTGATCTTAATATAAATCCACAAGAGGTCTATAATTACAATATCAGTTTGTGTTTCTTACATCTGCAAACAGCTAGTTTGTATTTTCTCAACAAGTTAAGCTAAAACGTGTTAGCCACTAATGCTAATCGCTAGTTAGCTGGCTAGCTAATAAAACTACTGAGTCAGAGCAAACGTAGCTAGCTAATACAGCCTGATATCAGTACTGGTGGAGCCTTAAATTAGCATGTTGTTTGTGCAACAGTGTCTTCTAAATCAATGAGGAATAGGGGAACCATTAATATGTTGGCTATATGAATAAAGATGTAATGTAGCCAAAGATTATAGGGTCCCCTTGGAAACACTGAACATCACTATGGTTCCTACCCTGTCACAATAGCTCATCCATGGCATTTTCATTTGTTGTCATGTCAAACAGCACTGTATTCAAAGTCCCCACTATTATTTATATTCTAACTATAGAATTATAATAAACATTCTATTTCCACGATTCCAAAAGTTCACCCAAGTGTTTTGATCTAAATCACAATTGCAACATTTGGTTAAAAATAAGGCCTAGTATTTTTGCCCATATCGTGGCAGTGTGGAAGTGATCTCAAATTAATCCAGAAATTGATGGAAATGCAGGAAATTATTTTAGGTTGATGTTGAATTGAACAGTAAAACAACCTGAATGGAGAAAGACCCATTGAAATCATTTAGAATTTATGTGTTGCCATCCTAAGGTCACGTACTACTCATAAAGCAAATTTAGCACTTTTATTAATAAAAAAAAACATAAAATACTGTCAAAAACCGTCATACTGTTAAACATTTGAAAAATACCATGACATGATATTTTGGCCATATCGCCCAGCCCTACCTTGGATAAGTAAACCTTTCAAATGCCACTTTAACCAAGAGGTATATTTATTTAACTTAAATACATTAAAGTCATACTTCATCAGCTGGTTACCCCCTGGTAGTTATCCTGTGTGTGTGTGTGTGTGTGTGTGTGTGTGTGTGTGTGTGTGTGTGTGTGTGTGTGTGTGTGTGTGTGTGTGTGTGTGTGTAAAATTAATTTAAGATTTGGAGAAACATTTGTCATTATTCCACTGAACAAATACATCCAAGTCAGACTTGGATCCTGTTCGGTCTGTTTCAGGAAGTACCCATATGTTGCATCTCTAGGTTCCAGACCTTTTTGAGGACATCTCTCTCCTGTCCATTCCAGATGCTAACCACATGACCTCAGTGGAAAAGAATGCTTCT
This sequence comes from Salvelinus alpinus, assembly GCF_045679555.1. Classification (NCBI taxonomy): domain Eukaryota; kingdom Metazoa; phylum Chordata; class Actinopteri; order Salmoniformes; family Salmonidae; genus Salvelinus; species Salvelinus alpinus. The sequence goes on from NC_092095.1 coordinate 56,821,042, forward strand.
CCCAGCGTGACCAATGAGAAGTCTCAGCCACAGGAAGCAGGAAGCTGCTGCCAGCTGACCAGACCAGACCGCCCACACGGTCCTATGGTGGCCTGCAAGGCTCTGACAGAGACAGGCCTAAAGACTGTAGTCCCCCCCACACACACATACACACCTGTAGCCAGTTTAGGAACGAAAACCCCTATCCAGCCATGCTAGCGCCAAAACACCTCCAGGACAGTCACCTTGTAGTTATGATGGCAATAGGAAAGTTACAGTTTTGTTATTGTTACTGATGTTATTCTAGTGTGGATTCCTATCATGTTACTGTTGTTATTGTTATGTTATTGTAAGGATGTTCCTGATAAGCAACACCTCATGGGAGGATAGACTGCTGCTGAAATCTGCACACACACACAGACACACACACAGACACACACACCGATAGAACAGTTGATACAACACCTGACAACCATATGCCAATACCTCAACACAAAAATTAAATGTTAAATCATTATAATTATATAGCTGACAGGCTACATATTAGGATTTTATGGGTCACAAACACAGGAGTTCTTCCAAAGATGTAAAACTCTTCCAAACTTAATCTATAACTGTAGAAGTCAGATTCACTGCAAATCACAGACACGGATTTTTCCCGAGAGAGTCTGAGACGTCCCTATTCCAGGATAAAATCACACTCACAGCACACAGAAGGCCACATCAGCCTTACAGCAAAGGAATGTCATCTGACGTCATCTATTTGGGATCGGATTTCTCATATTTTCTGTACGATGGTGTGTGTGTGCGTGTGTGTGTGTGCGTGTTTGTTACTTGTGTTATTTTTCTCCAATTTAGCCTCTAGATCCAGCGTTCGCAACTCAACGAAATGGCAGTATTATCAGAACGACATAACGTTATACCGGCTATATAACTCAACGAAATGGCAGTATTATCAGAACGACATAACGTTATACCGGCTATATAACGGTGACACAACACCCTTGGGATAATGACAAGCATATCCCATAATAGCCTAAAATTAAGTTAGCTTGTAGCCTATTTAAAACTAAGTTTCCTTTCAACTAAGGGTATCAACTCATCGGCGAAAAATGAAAAACGTTTTCTAAATAATAAAGTGAAGCATCGATTTCAAAAAGTCTGACAACAATAGGCCTGTCGTTTGGAAACAAAATCATTAAGCACATGAAATAACTGCATTGGACTTCCACGTCTGCAGAGAGAGAGAGGGAGAGACAGACAGACAGAGAGAGAGAGAGAGAGAGAGAGAGAGAGCAGACAGGCAGGCTTACTGGAATGCCAGGCTATGCTGGAGTTGAGACCTCTCTCCTCTTCTGACACAGTATCCTCTCTTCAATCCGCTACAAACTACACACAGTCTAGGAAAAGTGCGTTGTGATCGTACAATAACAATTCACCATCGGTAATATCATTCATGCAATAAAGAGCTACATTGTGTCCCTCCATTTCACTATTTCATAACCCTGCCAAATCGTCACATCAGCATCTTGCAATCCAATTATTTTTTTCTTGAAGTAAAACAGACATACTTCGCTTTGATCAATTAAAACAGTGTTTTTAAACAGAGACAACTGGGCCTGAAGATTGTTGTGTAAAGAACAGAGAAAGAAAGAGAAACGAAGAGAGAGTTTTAGCCAGTTGCGCACTCACTTCTTCAACGTCAGTCTCTGCGAAGACGAAAAAACATTATTTCGCAAAACAGCAGAAATGGCCCACAACGCAAACAAAATCATCCAAACGATATCACATTCCCATATAACTGCGATATAAAAACCAAAACGTTAATGGCCACGTTTTTTAAAAACTTTCCACGCAGTTTCCAACACGAAGTTAAAAAAAATCCCTAAAAGTTTCGATTCCCCCCCTCAGCCAGTTTTCCCTTTTCCTCTCCTCTCGCCAGCTCACCGAGACAGTCTGCCGGCGTCACAGCTCCATAAGCAAGCACTCACACAATCCCCAAAAACTTCTTAACTCACAGTTTAATACGATGTACTATTCTAATAAGTAGTTTTAACATGTAACAGAACAACATAAAAGTGTAGAATAGAACTCACCTCACTGCAATAAAATAATCTTGAAACAGACGTTCGCTGCTGTGTGTTATTTTTTCTCCAGGGCTGGTTGTTGGATCCCCCTGCCTAGACTCTGCCCGCGCAGCGCGCTCTCTGGGACAATCAAAGCTGTCAATCAAACCCTGCGGCGGCACATGGATGCTAAGCCCGCCCATTTCTACCGTAATACCTTCTATACCACGCATACCCACTTCTACTGTAGTATGTATGGTGCTGTGTGTATCTGAGAGTAGGGCCTAGATTCAACCCGTTGTGCTGCAGATCCACTGTTTAGCGCGATTGAAATTTAAATCTCAGGCCCTCAGATACTGCATTCACGGTAAAACGCAGCATATATCGGCTCAATCGGAAATAACCTTTTCATTTCAATCATTGTTGAGTCAGGCCTAGAGCTAGACTTACTTCTGGTGACAGAAGTGTTTTACCGTGAATGCAGTATCCGAACATTGCCTTTAAATCAATCGCGCTAAACAGTGGATCTGCAGCACAACGGGTTGAATCTAGGCCCTACTCTCAGATACACACAGCACCATACTACAGTAGAAGTGAGTATGCGTGGTATAGAAGGTATTACGGATTTAGTGTTGCAGGGAGTAGTGCTCTCTAGCCCCATTCAGCTCAATCTCTCTCTCGAAATCAACCTGTCAAATTGGTGGCAGAGGTGAGACGGGCTTTGTAGGAGCATACCTGTTGGCATGTGGGGCTCGTCTTAGTGCAGGGCAGGAGCAAAAGCCTGCAGCGGTCTCCAGGTAGATGATTATGTAACCGGCCCAATGTGGGTAATCCTGCAGGAGGGTTGGCCAGCCCTGGTCTAGAAATAAAGAGGATATGAAACCTTTGTATTACATAGAACGTCTGTTGTACTGCACATGACTCATCTATTGTATGAATGATGAATGTGTTATTGTACACCTGCCCAGGGACTGCATGGGGACCAAAATGACCTGTTTGTTATCTGGTACAATGCATCAGATTCAGCCTCTGAGATGTATGTTTTCAATGTGCATGGTCTCAAATAAACATAACAATACAACTATATTGTTTGTAGCCATGTGTCATAACTCAACAGAACAAAATTATACACCACAGCTTTGAACATGAGCTGCAGAATCACTCTTGGCAATTTATGGTAGAAAACATTCCAATGCACTTCATTAGTGACAATAAAAATGCCAGAGAAATAAATCCTGTTAATTTATCTCTAGTAGCCTATTTAGACTCCGTAAACCTACATACCTGGTGCTCACCCTCAGGCAGTTTGAAGAGTTACAAAGATCAAAATGCCATTCATACTATTTAGACTATTTTGGGTAGATAAAATGACATAGGCACTTTGACATTGAACAAAGGTCACTGCTTGCATTGAATAAATATTGTCGCATTCCTCTCGGCTCCGTCGGCTCCGTCAGATTTCGGGTTTATCTTGGGGGGTATTTGCATGTTTGTTTGCCACTCTCCCTCACCCCCTCTCTCTCGCTCTAATCATGTACCCCCTGTCCCTGTAGCTCTTTGATGAGTGGAAAGCATTGACATATGACATCGTAGAAGACATATTAAGAGCTGTGTGTGCAGAGATACCCCCTCCTATTGATCTAGCGCTGGAATTGTGGGAGTTCAAAGGAGTCATCCGTACCCTGACAAGAACAGACAAGCCCTCTCTCTCTTTCTTTCTCTCTGTCAGAGCAGCTGGTCAGGACATCACACCCTGACGCCTGAACTATTTCTAGTGTGTACGTGTGTGTACTTGTGTATCCGTGTGTGTACGCGTGCGTGTGCTTGTGTGTGTACGTGTGCGGATGTATGTTCGTATGTGAGTGGGACATCTGCTTATGAATGGGACCACTTGTAGTGAATCACGTAGTCTTCCAGTATGTCAGAGGCTGAAATAGTGAACTCTGTTGTGAACTGGGTGTCTTTTGGGATCGATCTGAGAGTGGTCTGTAGTAGGTCCACATTCAGAGTGTGTTTCTAGCTCGAAATCTGGAGTGGCACACTAATCCATATAGGATTGGCCTAAAGCAGTGCACTAGTACATAGAAGGGACACACATTAAATCTGTTCTAGTATGTCTAGATCTGTCCTGGCCACATTGCTCTTCATTCCATGAGTTCCTGCCCAGAGTTCTAACCTCATGTCGTCATGCCGCCCCCACATATTAGATAATGGGAAATCGCCTGTGTGTGTGTGTGTGTCAGGTCCATATTTGAGAAGAGGCATTTGTTTCACAGTTGTTTCCCTGAATTGCCAAACAGGCTTATCTCATCTCTCTCTCTCTCCATCTCTCTAACCCCATTTGGGTAAATGTTAGTGTCACAGTGGAGTCTGTTCCAAAGCATATATTTGGCTGTGTGTGTATGTGTATGTATGTGTGTGTGTATGTGTATGTGTGTGTGTGTGTGTTCATCAAAGGGAGAAAGGAACCCTACTATGACATCAAGGTCGATGACATCACTGCGGACTGGGTGTTGGTTGGCGGTCTGGAATGTGTGTGACTAAGGGGGAGGGGCTTTAAAGTCAAGGCTGGGATCTCATTGGCTATCGGCTTCGTCTGGGGTTCTGTAAATTTCAAGACAATCATCATTCAACACAAACATGCACAGACACACGGGAGAGGAGCAACATAACGTTACTGTGTAGTTACTACTGTAAGCCACAGGGGTGAACCACAGGAGAGGGACATTCTGAGACTAAAGAGGCCATCCTACTGATGCTTACTCAAAGTATTAACTATGTACTATGACTAAGCATGCTACATACTATTTAGAACGCACTGTTTAGTCAAATCTATCTATATAAAATTGCACAAAAAAACTAAACATGAAAATGTTGTTTGTTTGACGCACTATTGTGTTGCACAATCGTGTTGTACCCCGCCATAAATTATTTCTCTCCAACCTTAAATCGTCTTTATTTTAATTCAGTTTTAGAAGAAAACAAAGGAAAGAAACAAGGAGAGATAGAAAGAAGGAAGCCATGCGAACACAAGAACATCTACTGAAGCCTCATCAACCTGGAAGTAAAACATCAGATAACAGAAGAAAAAAAATCGAAGTAAAAGTTGTTTAAAACAGACATACATTTCAAAGTAAAAGTTCTCATTGCGGCAGAAGTGTCTCCGGTCAGAAGCAGTTCCATCATGGCTTCTCACCCTGCCCGTGCACCTAGTACAGAGCAGATGTGTGTGTGTTCCCAGGGCAGTGAGCAAAAAAGCAGATTGTTTGCATAGAGTCAGACATAGCAGTGTCTTATAAACGTGTGTGTGTGTGTGTGTGTGTGTGTGTGTGTGTGTGTGTGTGTGTGTGTGTTACTCTACAGCAGCATGAGTCTCTCTAAAGGGAGGAGCTACCAGTGTGCCCAATCCAGTCATAGCAAAATGCTCCTTATTACCCAATCAGATTATCAAACTGGTTGATAGGTGATTGATAAATTGATTGACAGTCGATTGTCTGGTGGGTGTGACCCTCTATGACCTCCGACCAATCATCCCTGTGCATTTGGGTCACACGCCACATAACCGAACCCCGTCGAGCCACAGAGTTACACAGCAACACAAAGCATCAGTTACATCATCTTTACACAATGGCTAGACTATGTAGAGTTAAATACACATTTACAATGGATATATAGCGACAGATTGTTGCTATTAAAGAAACACACACACCCACAAATACACGCACAAACACACGCACAGCTTTAAAACACCACCAACATTCACCAGTGACAAACTAAAGAATAATTGATGCTGAAAAGGATAATGACTGGATGGCAGTTAGTTAGGCCCACTGTTTTCATCTTTAACATCATGCTATTTGAACATCCCCTTTGGTGACACATGAAAACGCCTGTTAGCTTTACTGTTCTGTTCCACGTGTCGACAGCGCGCCTTGTGGCTAGCAAGTGTGTGTGTCACTTCTGCATATGTCCATTTTGGTTTTTACAGTAACATCTCTACCAGAGAGATAGTTAGTTCATAGTTAGTTCGTTACAGCTCAGTCTATGTACACTGTGGATGATTTCTGACGCAGCCTCTGCCATGAGAGAACTCTTTGAAAAGTATACGGACGGAATATACAGGACATGCGTTTTATCTTAAATAGAATGAAACATTTGACTAATTCTAAATGAATCAAACACACAATGGCCTGCCTTATCAAACTATTCAAACAGTAACATTCTGAAATAGAACACTGAATATGATGTTTATAAACGGAGAACGCTGACAGCAGCGTTCTAACCACTCCCCTTTCCAAACGTCACTCGTCTGTAAGAGCAGCCAGCAGTATAACTAGTGACCACAAGATGGCGGTGTTTTGCACAGAGCTGTGTGTATGTACAGTGTGTGTGTGTGTGTGTGTGTGTGTGTGTGTGTGTGTGTGTGTGTGTGTGTGTGTGTGTGTGTGTGTGTGTGTGTGTGTGTGTGTGTGTGTGTGTGTGTGTGTGTGTATATTGACACATTTGAAAACAACTTGATTGATTAGCTGATTGTCTAGTAGTTGATTGTCAGTGGAAAATCTCTATATGGCAGTTATTATACACATAATACAGGAAGTATCTCCATATCAGGATTTGTGCTTTCTTACTTCTACATGTTAAACATGTTAAGACACATTATTGCACCAAACACAGTCTTTGGGATGACACAAACACAAACACATGCATACACAACACACACACAAACTCCAATGAAGAGAAAAGAGTGGAAAACACGTTTTTTCTCCTACAGAGGGCTGAGAGGACAGCTGCCAGAGTGCTCTCTCGTTCTGTCCATCCTCTCTCTTTTTCAGTCCATCCCTCTGTCTTTTCTCCATCTTTCACCATGTCTTCTGTCCCTGTCTGTGTATGAAAGGAGAAGGTGAGAGAGTTTGGAGTCCTCCATCGCTTTAGCTTTTTACCAATTTCTCCCTGTCCATCCCTCTTCCTCTCTCCCCTGTCTCCGGTATATCCAAGGAGAAGGGAGCGGTATTCCAGGCTTTGGGAATTTCATGCTGACAGATCTGATATGAGCAGCTTATCCATCTTATTCCCAACCATCTCTCCTTGAACAGGAAGCTCCGCCTCCTCATAGTCATCATCAAACGTCCTGGGGAGACAACACAGTATGAGAGTGTGTGTGTGTGTGTGTGTGTGTCAGTGTGAGTGTGTGTCAGTGTGTGTGTGTGTGTGTGTGTGTGTGTGTGTGTGTGTGTGTGTGTGTGTGTGTGTGTGTGTGTGTCAGTGTGTGTGTGTGTGTGTGTGTGTGTGTGTGTGTGTGTGTGTGTGTGTGTGTGTGTGTGCGTATGTGTGTGTGTGTGTGTGTGTGTGTGTGTGTGTGTGTGTGTGTGTGTGTGTGTGTGTGTGTGTGTGTGTGTGTGTCTTACCCCTCCTGCAGCTGTTCGTTAGCCGTCTCCTCCGCCACCAGGATCTCATACTCCTCTGAAGCGTATTTATCCCAGTCTGAAGGCTCTGGACACTCGTTGTCTATGTCCTACACAACACACACACACACACACGTTAGTACACACACACCCTCACTGTCTATGTCCTACAACACACACACACGTCAGTACACACTCACACACACGTTAGTACACACACACCCTCACTGTCTATGTTCTACAACACACACACACACACACACACACACACACACACACACACACACACACACACACACACACACACACACACACACACACACACACACACACACACACACACACACACACACACACACACACACACACACACACGGTCCTACCTTCTGCAAAGCGAAGGGGTCTCTCTGCTCGTGGTCCAGGTATTTCTCCAGGTTGAAGAACGTGTCGAAGAATATATGAGCCATCCTACACCTCTTCAGATCAGACAGGGTTATCTTACCTAAACACACACACAATATCATGTGTATCTACTACTGCACTGTACACATGTAAAGTATAATGTATGAAAGAGAGGATAAGTTGGAAGAGAAAGAAGATACACACACCTTGGCTTTCAGGTTTGACAAGGTCTAGCATCTGACAGAGCAGGTCTGTGAAGGGTAGGGGTTCAATGCCCATCCCCTCCATCCTACTACACTGCTCCTCATAGAAGTACTCCAACTCAAACATAGACAACACACCGTCCCCATCTGTGTCCATACACCTGAACCAGTACTCTATACTGGGGGACAGAGAGAGAGAGAGACAGAGAGAGAGAGAGAGAGTTAGTTACCAATTAGGATCTGGCTAAAAATACTTGAATCAGTCATAGAGCCCATTGCCCTTTATGGTTGTGAGGTCTGGGGTCCGCTCACCAACCAAGATTTCACAAAATGGGACAAACACCAAATTGAGACTCTGCATGCAGAATTCTGCAAAAATATCCTCCGTGTACAACGTAGAACACCAAATAATGCATGCAGAGCAGAATTAGGCCGATACCCACTAATTATCAAAATCCAGAAAAGAGCCGTTAAATTCTACAAACACCTAAAAGGAAGCGATTCCCAAACCTTCCATAACAAAGCCATCACCTACAGAGAGATGAACCTGGAGAAGAGTCCCCTAAGCAAGCTGGTCCTAGGGCTCTGTTCACAAACACAAACACACCCCACAGAGCCCCAGGACAACAGCACAATTAGACCCAACCAAATCATGAGAAAACAAAAAGATAATTACTTGACACATTGGAAAGAATTAACAAAAAAACAGAGCAAACTAGAATGCTATTTGGCCCTAAACAGAGAGTACACAGTGGCAGAATACCTGACCACTGTGACTGACCCAAACTTAAGGAAAGCTTTGACTATGTACAGACTCAGTGAGCATAGC
>NC_092095.1:56834922-56839922 GCF_045679555.1 Salvelinus alpinus
GCCTGAAAACAAATACACCCACAACAGGCAGTGAGATGGACAGCTAAACCACAACTATTGACAGAAAGGTACAAACACACAACAACTTCTTCACCACCGACGCGTAGCACCCACTCCTGTTTCATATTGTAGTGTCTGTCTGTCTGTCTGTCTGTCTGTCTGTCTGTCTGTCTGTCTGTCTGTCTGTCTGTCTGTCTGTCTGTCTGTCTGTCTGTCTGTCTGTCTGTCTGTCTGTCTGTCTGTCTGTCTGTCTGTGTGTGTGTGTGTGTGTGTGTGTGTGTGTGTGTGTGTGTGTGTGTGTGTGTGTGTGTGTGTGTGTGTGTGTGTGTGTGTGTGTGTGTGTGTGTGTGTGTGTGTGTGTGTGTGTGTGTGTGTGTGTGTTACCTTAGCGATCTTGCCCATCTCGTAAATATCAGCCTTCTCCTCCTCAAACTCTGTGAAGGCTGTTTCTATGGCAGTGATGGCCGCATCGTGGTTAACTTTTGTTGCCCCCGGTAACCCTCGAGGGTAGTAGAAGCGGGGAATGTTGAGGGCAGGGGGAGGAGGGGGAGGTGGAGGAGGAGGGGTGAGGACGACTGGAGTGGGGGGAGGAGAGGGGGAGCGGTGGGGGGGAGGAACGTAGGGGGTGGGGGAGAGAGGGGCTGGAGGAGGGGTGCCAGGTTTCTTATCTTGCTTGTTGGACTGGACCTGAAGAGAGAGAGAGAGATTTAAAATCAACCTTTACTGGCACAATTCAACTTTCATACATAACCATAACCATAACCATAACCAAATCAATACCAATTCCCCTCTACTCACACACCCCCCACCCCTCACCCCACCAGCCCCACTAACACTGCCTCAGCAGCCCCACTAACACAGCCCCACCAGCCCCACTAACACTACCCCACCAGCCCCACTAACACTGCCCCACCAGCCCCACTAACACTGCCCCACCAGCCCCACTAACACAGCCCCACCAGCCCCACTAACACTGCCCCACCAGCCCCACTAACACTGCCCCACCAGCCCCACTAACACTGCCCCACCAGCCCCACTAACACTGCCTCAGCAGCCGTTGAGTTCACTTCCTCAATCGGTTTTCTCCTTGTTTTCCAAAAGACCAACTTCACTTACAAGTAGTTTACTAGCCAGTCCCTCGTCTTATTTGCAAGTGTACCTCAGTTTCCCAAATGTACAAGCACAAGACCTTCCCAAACCCCTGAACAGCCTGGACCAGTGGGATAAGATCTCCCCAACCCTGAACAGCCTGGACCAGTGGAATAAGATCTCCCCAACCCTGAACAGCCTGGACCAGTGGAATAAGATCTCCCCAACCCTGAACAGCCTGGACCAGTGGAATAAGATCTCCCCAACCCTGAACAGCCTGGACCAGTGGAATAAAATCTCCCCAACCCTGAACAGCCTGGACCAGTGGAATAAAATCTCCCCAACACTGAAAAGCCTGGACAAGTGGAATAAGATCTCCCCAACCCTGAACAGCCTGGACCAGTGGAATAAGATCTCCCCAACCCTGAACAGCCTGGACCAGTGGAATAAAATCTCCCCAACCCTGAACAGCCTGGACTAGTGGAATAAAATCTCCCCAACACTGAAAAGCCTGGACAAGTGGAATAAGATCTCCCCAACCCTGAACAGCCTGGACAAGTGGAATAAGATCTCCCCAACCCGGAACAGCCTGGACCAGTGGAATAAGATCTCCCCCCAATGGACAACAACAATAATGAACAACGACAGAGTAGGAGTAGACTACCCTGTACAAACACATCTGTTGTGACTAAGTGACCAGTCTACCACATGCAGACCACCTGAGAGAAATGCTGCTGCGTGATTCTTTCAGTACCAAAACAAAATGTCTCTGTAGCACATCACATAAGTCTGTTTCAACACCATGAACAAGGTTCAAGCACTGTGTTGGGTGTCCGAGTTACAGGCCCTATACTCTCTGCTGAGCGTCTCTACTGGGTGGGTATCAAGTAGGACAGCTGAACCAGCCCCCTCCCCGCCCCCACCCCCTCTCCTCTCCTCTCGGCACTCATCCATTCTATCACTCTATTCCGGCCCCCCAGGACTAAAAATAACACTGGTATCTGCCTCAGAATAGCTTGTCTTCCCCGGCATGTATTTGTGTTATTGGTGTGAGAAAAAGTGAGTGTTTGTGTGTGTCTGTTTAACACCTGTGTGTGTGTGTGTGTGTGTGTGTGTGTGTGTGTGTGTGTGTGTGTGTGTGTGTGTGTGTGTGTGTGTGTGTGTGTGTGTGTGTGTGTGTGTGTGTTTATTGCAGAGGTGCGTGTGTGTGTGTGTGTGTGTGTGTGTGTGTGTGTGTGTGTGTGTGTGTGTGTGTGTGTGTGTGTGTGTGTGTGTGTGTGTGTGTGTGTTTATTGCAGAGGTGCGTGTGTGTGTGTGTGTGTGTGTGTGTGTGTGTGTGTGTGTGTGTGTGTGTGTGCGTGTGTGTGTGTGTGTGTGTGTGTGTGTGTGTGTGTGTGTGTGTGTGTGTGTGTGTGTGTGTGTGTGTGTGTGTGTGTGTGTGTGTGTGTGTGTGTGTGTATGTGTGTGTGTGTAATGCATCAGTATCATCCAGTGAGTCCAGTCTAGTCTAGTCTAGTCCAGTCCAGTTCAGTACTACCAACCTGCGCCTGCAGTTGCTGGAACGTCTTGATTCTCTTCTTGAAGCGCGAGGGCAGTACGAAGTCACAGCCCCGGGAGAGGAAGGCTAGCTCACATCTTAGATCAGGGTCCCCCCGCAGTGTCTCTTTAGACTCCTTGATAAACATGACGTTGATAGGAGAGGATGAAGATGATGATAGGAGAGGATGAAGATGACGATCGGAGAGGATGAAGATAGGAGAGGATGAAGATGACGATAGGAGAGGATGAAGGCGACGTCGATAGGAGAGGATGAAGATGACGTTGATAGGAGAGGATGAAGATGACGATAGGAGAGGATGAAGATGACGATGATAGGAGAGGATGAAGGTGTCGTTGATAGGAGAGGATGAAGGTGACGTTGATAGGAGAGGATGAAGGTGACGATGATAGGAGAGGATGAAGATAACGTTGATAGGAGAGGATGAAGATGACGATAGGAGAGGATGAAGATGACGATGATAGGAGAGGATGAAGGTGACGTTGATAGGAGAGGATGAAGGTGACGTTGATAGGAGAGGATGAAGGTAACGTTGATAGGAGAGGATGAAGGTGACGATGATAGGAGAGGATGAAGATAACGTTGATAGGAGAGGATGAAGGTGACGATGATAGGAGAGGATGAAGCAGACGATGATAGGAGAGGATGAAGGTGACGATGATTACTTTATTGCATCCGTTTCTTAGGTAGCGGTTCAAGTTCAAAGTTGATTCAGATTCCCAGCTGGTGATGGTGGAGGGTGCAGCAAAACCCCCTGAGAGACAGATGAACCACAGACCGGCCGTGGTATAGAATTACAGACAGGACTACTAGACTACCAACAGCTCCATGGGGTCTACAGTCTATCTACATACCACAGCTCTATAATTCTCTCTTCTTGTCAGTTTTTCACTCTCTCCATGCAATGGATTCCAGCTTTCTATTTCGTTTCTCCAAAGTATTTTATTCTCTCCATTCTGTCCAACGAAACGAGGGATGATTCCTTTCACATATCCGGGAGAACAGATTGAAGGAGACAAGAACACCCAGCAGAGGAAAAGAAAAGAGTAACAGAATATATCGAAAAAGAAAAGAATCCCCCCCAAAAAAGAAAATGAGTCCACAGAGAAACGAAGGAAGATCCAACTGGACAGTGTTCTGAGTCGGTTCTGAGTCCACCTGCAGCCAGCTGGTTCTCACTCCATGTCTGCTAGTCACACACACACACACACTCTTTCTCAATCAGACTTTCCTGTTGCTTCACTTCCACACAAACACTCTCTAATATTGACAAATACTGTAGATCCACACTCAGACACACCTATATTTTCTCTCTCTCTCTCAGGGTGGAATCCGTAGCTTATCCGTGTGTGTGCACTGATATATTCCGTGTGTTAGCTCCTAGCGTATCTTGTAAAACCATAGCGGCGGGCCAGCCGGTGGCTATACGTGGCACAACTGAGTGCTTCTCTCTGGGGTATAAAAGTTCCCGTCTCCCCTGTGGTTCTCTGGTTCTACGGTATAGTCCTTCTGTAGCCTGTCGCTCTGAGAATCAAACTGAGAGACCAGCTCTGGGAAATATGAGACAGGCCGAGGTCTGGCTGCGACACACGCACGCACGCACGCACGCACGCACGCACGCACGCACGCACGCACGCACGCACGCACACACACACACACACACACACACACACACACACACACACACACACACACACACACACACACACACACACACACCGGCTGTCCTGAGCGAAAGAGTAGGGCGGGGGGTTTGGTTTGGTCGTGTTGCATATCTGTGTGTTCCCCGCTCCCCTGCCCCCCATCCCCTAGCCTCTCTGGCTAAAGTTAGCCTCAACAGTATTCTGGATGTTCTGAGTGAAGTCTGGACTGGAGGATAGCTCAGCCCCATCTAGTGGCCGCTGCTGTGTATTACCTAGAATCCTCAATACTGTTCTGCAGTGCTACTGTATGTCAAGCCCGTCAACCAGTGCCCAGTCCAGTAACCAAATGATAAAACATCTGTGGCTACTGGCCTCACCAGATGCAGAGTAGTTACAGGTAGACCAAAAGGCTGCACGGGGAAAGTCTTACACTCTATAACAGGGGTGACCAATCCTCTTACTACAGAGCAACTAGGCGTGCAGGGCTTTGTTCCAGCCCTGCTCTAACACACCTGATTCAGCTAATCAATGTCCTGATGAACCCCTGATTAACAGAATCAGGTATGTTAGAGCAGGGCTCTAAACGCTGCAGGAAGTTGGAGGAGAGGATTGGTCACCCGTACCAGTTGGTAGGAGGACTGAACAGAGCGCTATAGCTGACAGGCGGGGTGAGAGTTACGACAGGAACATCAGACACGCTCGACATGAAG
>NC_092095.1:56844922-56867422 GCF_045679555.1 Salvelinus alpinus
TCTTGTGCCTGGGTATTTCCCGTAGAGCAGTAACTTCAGCTCTATTATCTTGTGCCTGGCTTCGTCTCGAATGGCACCCTAGTGCCTAGGGCCCTGGTCAAGGGAATAGGGTGCCATTTGAAATGCAGTCACTGTAGAAGGGTAGGAGGAGGGTTGGCTATCCCTCATTTCTGTTCTGGGCTCCAAATGGCTAGTCTGCTCTCTACTCTGTTCTGCTAGTCTTGTCTTGCTCTCTGCTCTGCATTCGACTGGCTTGCCTGGCCTTGGATTCATCTGGCCTTGCCTCCTGGTCTCCATGGTGATTAATGGGAACACTCTGACAGGTGCAGAAAGGCCTATATTACTCTGTCAGCAGACACACACACACACACACACACACACACACACACACACACACACACACACACACACACACACACACACACACACACACACACACACACATACACACACACACACACTGCCTTTGGACCCCTGTGTCGCACTTCAGTGTGACTGACAGGGTAATATTTAATTAGGACATGGGGCGGGGTTGGCGCTGGGGTGTATTTGCATAATTCTCAGAGTGCCAAAGAGGCATCGGGGGTCAGAAAGCACCACACACACACACACACACACACACACACACACACACACACACACACACACACACACACACACACACACACACACACACACACACACACACACACACACACACACACACATAGCTATTCCTAAACTCAGCTGTGACCTAACAGTAGCAATGGGTCTGCCTACCCTTTGGCGACAGACACACACACAAACACACGCACACACACACACACACACACACACACACACACACACACACACACACACACACACACACACACACACACACACACACACACACACACACACACACACACACACACACACACACACACACACACACACACACACACACACACACACACACACAGGGTCCGTTTACACTGTGGCGACAGTGAGTCTGTTAGCAAGATGCCGTAGTAGACAGATTTAGGTCCCCATCACACCTCTATCTGTCAGCCTAGTGTGTGTGTGTGTGTGTGTGTGTGTGTGTGTGTGTGTGTGTGTGTGTGTGTGTGTGTGTGTGTGTGTGTGTGTGTGTGTGTGTGTGTGTGTGCTTGGTAACAACACCATTAACATTCCCAATGCCAACAGCCCCCACCCTCTCCCGCTGTGCTCCAATCAGCACCTCACACACACACACACACACACACACACACACACACACACACACACACACACACACACACACACACACACACACACACACACACACACACACACACACACACACACACACACACACACACACACTCTGCCTGTGACACTGCAACAACAGAGACTGGTCCCAAAATAACACTTCAACCAATCAGAGAGGAGAGCCTGTGAGCGGACCACTTCATCTACATTCCTCTCTCTCTCCTTGTCATCCCTCCTTCTCTCTCTCTCCTTGTCATCCCTCCTTCTCTCTTTCCTTCTACCTCTCCTGTCTGTTGATTGACCATGCAGTGTAACCTTACTCCATGTTGATATGTAGGCCACCTACAGTGCATTCAGAAACTACTCATACCCCTGGACTTATTCCACATTTTGTTGTGTTACAGCCTGAATTTAAAATGGATTAAATTGAGATTTTGTGTCACTGGTCTACACACAATACTCCATAATGTCTAAATGGAATTATGTTTTCAGACATTTTTACAAATGAATTAAACATGAAAGTCACTCAGATGCTGGAGAGGAAGGAAACCGCTCAGGGATTTCACCATGAGGCCAATGATGACTTTAAAACAGTTAGAGTTTAATGGCTGTGATAGGAGGAAACTGAGGATGGATCAACAACATTGTAGTTACTCTACAATACTAACCTAAATGACAGAGTGGAAAGAAGGAAGCCTGTACAGAATACAAATATTTCAAAACATGCATCCTGTTTGCAACAAGGCACTAAAGTAAAACTGTACAAAAATGTGGGCAAAGAAATGAACGATTTGTATTCAGGACATAAAGTTATGTTTAGGGCAAATCAAGAATGGTGGTGAGTACATCATATTATGGGTTTGCTTGTTATTATTAGGATAAATAAAATTAAAAAGCAATGGAATAGAGCAAAGCACAGGCAATATCCTAGAGGAAAACCTGGTTCAGTCTGCTTTCCAACAGACACTGGGAGACAAATTCACCTTTCAGCAGGACAATAGCCTAAAACACGAATCTACACTAGAGTTGTTTACCAAGACGATATTGAATGTTACTGAATGGCCTAGTTACAGCTTTGACTTAAAATCGTCTTGAAAATCTATGGCAAGTTGTGAAAATGGCTGTCTAGCAATGATTAACAACCAACTTGACAGAGCTTGAAGACTTTTAAAAAGAATAATGTGCAAATATTGTACAATCCAGGTGTACAAAGCTCTTAGAGACTTACCCAGAAAGACTCACAGCTATAATCACTGCCAAAGGTGATTCTAACATGTATTGGTGTGGATACTTATGTAAACTACATATTTCTGTATTTCATTTACAATAAATATGCAAAAATGTCTAAAAACATGTTTTCACTTTGTCATTATGTGGTATTGTGCGTAGATGGGCAAAAAATATATTTAATGCATTTCAAATTCAGGCTGTAACAAAACAAAATGTGGAATAAGTCAAGGGGTATGAATACTTCCTGAAGGCACTGTATTTATGACGTTACCATGGCACCCAGCACTGACAGAACACCCAGGAACCTAAAGTACTTCCCACTTTAACATACTGACACACACACGCACACACACAAACACAGAGCAATAATGCTCTGTCTCCTGTGACAGCACAAAACCCTAAATTACCCCAAACATTCCAGAGGAGAGGAGAGAGCTGGCCACCACTTTGTCTCCACCTCTTCCGTTCCTCCTCCCTCTCCCTCTCTCTGCCTCTCTCTGCCTCCCTCCCTCTCTCTGCCTCCCTCACCGTCTCTGCCTCCCTCTCTCTCTGCCTCTCTAACTCTCTGCATGCCTCCCTTTGTCTCTCTCTCTCTCTCTCTCTCTGCGTCCCTCTCCCTCTGCCTCCCTCTCCCTTAATCTATTTCTCTCTCAGCTAGAACATATACACATATCCAACCAGCAATACATCTCTCAACTAGAACACAGAGAAAGTAGTCTCCTTCAGCAGCAATAGTGTCAGAGGAAGAGGCAGGTAGACCTGACTAATAGAAGTCTGACAGCCTGACACACACACACACGCACGCACGCACACACGCGCACGCGCACACACACACACACACACACACACACACACACACACACGTTGGTCAGGGGTACTCACTCTGATCACCTCGGGTGTCTGCTGGATGAGCAGCGTCGAGCCGATGTCTCTCAGGGCAACCACATCGCTAGGGGCAACCGGGTGTCTCACGGCAACAGGAGGAGCAGCGATGGTTGCAACAGGTGCCTCTCCAGGTGTGAGTGTAGGGGGCGGGACAGGGGAGGGGACAGGTGTTACAGCCGGTGGAGGGGTGGCCTTGGTGGTAAGTACAGCTGTCAGGTCAGCTACAGGTGGATGTTCACGTCTAGCGGCCTCTAACAGTCCAACTGTAGCCGCTTCTGAAGGTGTGGGTACGACTGTAGGTGGTGGAACAGGTGTGGGTACGACTGTAGGTGGTGGAACAGGTGTGGGTAGGGCAGAAGGTGTAGCATGGTCTGTAGCGACAGACTCTGCTAGGGTTGTGGGGATAGGGGCAGGGGCAGGGGCAGGGGCAGGGGCAGGGGCAGGGACAGGGACAGGTGTGGGAGCTGAAGAGACAGGTAGAGCTGTAGGAACAGCACCAGATGTAGGTCTGGGTGCAGGTGTGGATACAGCACCAGATGTAGGTCTGGGTGCAGGTGTGGATACAGCACCAGATGTAGGTCTGGGTGCAGGTGTGGATACAGCACCAGATGTAGGTCTGGGTGCAGGTGTTGGTGTGGAGGCAGCCACATGTACAGGCGTGGATACAGGTCCATCTGTAGGTAAAGGCACAGTTCAGTTCACATACATACATAGAAAGAAGAACCGTGCAACATATACACAATACCGTAAATATGAATGGATAGACACGGACAGTCACCTTGCCCAGCTGGTGGAGATCCAGGTAGTTTGGCCTGCGTCATAGTGTCAGTCTTGGCTGCAGTAGCCAGAGTGTCCTGTAGGAGTCTCATCACGTCCTTCTCTTTGCTCTGAGCCCCAGTCTTCCCAGTGTTCCCAGGACTACCCCCAGAGTCCACCAGCTCCTGGGCAAAGCTCTCAATGCTCTCCAGGATCCTCAGCAGCAGGGTCCTGTCCTCCTCATCTCCCAGCCCCACCACGCTGCCCTCTGCCTGGGGGAGAGGAGCAGGCGAGCTGGGGGTCGACCTAGTGGCCTGGGCGTTAGCGGTTAGGTGGCTAACAGGAACAGGCCTTTGAGCCTGGGGGTTGATTTGGGTTTGTGTCTGGAGAGAGGGTTGGGTTTGTGGGGAGGTGTTCCCCTGTCCTGTCCCCCTCTGTCTGGTCTTAACGGGGAGAGGGGGCTCCGTCTCTCTTTCTCTCTCTCCCTCTCTGATTCTGTCTCTCTCCCGACCCATGCTCTGCGACAGACACTCCAAGTCCATCAGAAGTGTGTCGATGTCGTCGTCTCTATGAGTGACAGGAGGGGTGTGTTCGGAGGTTGGGGGGCGGGTGAGGTCTTCACCGGCAGACTGGAGTGTGTGTGTAACGTGTACGTGTGACAGATTGGGGCTGAGGTGTGTGTGCGCGGAGCTGGGGGGTGTGTGTGGACTAAAAGCTGTCCCGTTCCGACTGTGAGTGTGTGTGAGGCTTCTGGTCGGTGTGTGTGAGTGTGTGTGTCTGGAAGCCCTGTTCAGACCCCTTCCCAGGTCTGCATCCTCCTCAATAAAGAGAGCCTCCATGGGGGAGATGGACGGAGTGTGTGTGCACGCTGACGGAGTGTGCGTTTGCGATGAAGGTGTGTGTGCCTGGGATTGGGGGGTGGAAATAAACAACGTGTGTGTATGCAGTGAGGGAGAGTGTGTGTGTGACAGAGTGTGCGTGTGCTGCAGCCCGTTGGTCTGAACCTTATGCCTCCCTGCTGTCTCAGGCGTAGTGGACAAAGGGAGAGAGGAGTCTGGAGCGAGTGATGAGGGTGGCAGTAGATCCCTGCTCTTGGGTAAGGGAGGGTTCTGAACAACGTCCTCATACCGTGGCGGTTGATCATTCCCAAATATGGGTGAGAAGGGGACAGCAGCTTGCTGCAGCATTTGAAGACTACTAACCAGCTCGGCCAACTCGCTATTACCTCCAATCCCTGACCCTTGACCTCCTGCCCCTGACCCTAACCCTAACCCAGCCCCCTCCAGCTCTAGAGGCAGTTTCCTCAGATAAGAGCTCAGTCTGGTCATCACAGCTCTGTAGATGCTCTCTGGACTGGCTCCCCCATCTTCCCCTCCCCCGGGACTCTTCCGACTGATACACTGCTTGATGATGTCAGTACATTTCTTCAAGTCCTCTGAACACTTGACCAGAATGTCCAGACAGGCCCGTATGTCTTCCCCCCCTGCTCCTCCCACTCCTCCCTCCTCCCCTGCACGGGTCTTCTCCAGTAACCGGGCGATGAGGGACTCGTCGGCTAATGAGCTGAGGTAGAGAGACGCCACTGTGTTTAGCCCCGCCTCCAAGGAACCAGAGCAGGCGCTGGATAGGCTACTGGTGGACCCGCCCCCGGCCCTGGAGACACTGGATAGGCTGGTTGTGGATAGAGACCCACCCCCGGCGGTGATGCTAGCAGGCGATAGGCCTTTGAGCACCTTGATGGTGTCGCTGAAAGGAGGCAGGTTCTCATCATTGGCGTTTCCATTTCCGGTAATTGTCCCATTCCCCGTTCCTCCGACGTTCCCAGTGAAGTGTCCGTAGACGATGTCGAGGTCTGTGGACCGACGGCTGTAGGAGTCCGGCCTGACCTTGCGACCTTTCCTGAAGGTCACATGGCTGGTGGAGAGGCGGAGCTTCTCGAAGGAGAACTCTTTGAGTTTGCCACTGGCCAGGTTGATGGCTTCTCCTGTGATGTCCTTCAGACTGGCAGAGCTCTGGAGAGGCCGGTCAGGACTGGTAGTAGTGGTGGTAATGTTGGCCTTCTTACCTCGCCATGGAGGACTGTCCTCACCCACCACACCATACACACTGTTAGGATCATTAGGAACACCAAAACTCCCGTTAGAGCTAGTGATACTAAATTTACAGCTGTTGGGAATTTGGTGAGGAGAGTTAGCGTTTCGTGTCAGGTTGTGTGTGAATGTGTGTGAGGGGTCGGGGTGTGTGTGAGCGTGTGTGTGTGATGGGGCGGTCAGCAGCTCGGAGCAGGTGCTGCGATGGGCAACAGTACAGTCCAGTCCCTGGGACAGCGCCCCACATGACCCGGAGCAGTAGTGCACCGCGTGATTCTGAGCCCGACGATCCACCACCACGCTGCTGTAGCAACTAACGCTGCTCACTACCACGCGATAGGCTGCTGCCATGGTTACCGCTCAGTTGACGCCTGGTTACCGCTTGGTTACCAAGGTTACAAAGCAGTCTCAATTACTGTATGAAAAAAACATATTGGGAAAAAACACAAAACTCCAGCAAAAAATGATATGTGAAAGAAATCCAAGGCCAAAATAGTTATTGTTTAAATCCCTCCAGATGACTGGGGCAGTTTCAGATCCACAGAGTCAACTAAACAGCCTCCTTAAAATCCACACCAGAAAGAATTGAAACTCCAAATTCATTTAGAAAAAATAGACACATTTCCACACAGAAAAACGTCCATATAAAAAACGAAAATATCCCTTCAGATGAGAAGAAAAGGTCAATCCATGCTGTAATCACAGAATCCATTAGAGTCAGGATTCATTTTATTTTCAGCTGTGTCTAAACACTGTCTTCTCAGAGGTCCTCATCTCTCCAGAGGAACTCCAGGGGCCTGGACTAACCCCACTGTCGCCTGAAAGACCCCCGATCAGGGTTCACCGTCCTGGGCTTGGAAACTCACCCAGGCCCCCTCTCCTTTTGTCCTTCTCTCTCCTCTTCTCTCTTCTATCCCCCTCTCCTTCTCTCCACTTCTGTCCCCCTCTCTGCCTCTCGTTCGTAAAATAACTGCAGTCCACTCTAACCACAGCTGCCTTGATGTGATTCACAGATGTCGACTCTCTCTCTCGCTCTCTCTCTCTCTCTCTCTCTCTCTCTCTCTCTCTCTCTCTCTCTCTCTCTCTCTCTCTCTCTCCCTCCCTCCTTCCGTTCTGTGCTGTCAAGCTGGTCTCAGTGTGTTTCTGATGGGAGGACACCACCTGTGAGTTGACAGAAAAGGGGGTGTGAGGGGGAAGGAGGGAGAGAAAGAAGGAAGGAGAGAAAATATAGCGTTCAATCATTTAGACAGTCACCCTGTAGCAAATTATTTTTCTCTGTGTGTGTGTGGGTGGGGGTGTGTGTGTGTGCGTGGGGGTGTTGTCAGCCCTCCAGCTATCCTCCAGATGACAGTATATATGAGGGACCTTAGTCCTTTATCATCAAAGAGTACAAAACCGCATGTGTACATCCTGACACACACGCGCACACACACGCGCACACACACACAAACATACGACACGCTGGTTCCCGATCAAAAAGAGCGGAAGAAACTACAGAGCGCAGAGAAGAGAAGAAAATGACGGTGAAAGTATAACGTATAATGGCGAGGCCAGACTGGCTCGTTGATTTGATCTTTATCCGTGGTTTCTAGGGATGGGGGGGGGAAATGTATATTTACATATCGCATTATTATTTTGGACGATATTATATTGATACTTTGACTCAAAGTTTCGATTAGTATATATATACTGTACATTATATATTAAAAAAAAATTGCTAGGCAGTGTTAGCTAGAGTTAGTCAGCTGTACCTGCACCAAAACTCTGGACATTTTTCATCCTATAGCTTGTTCTTAATCTTCTTCTTAAATAGTACTTTTATTTCCATGATGCCTGAAAATATATTTTCTCATGCTCTCTCGTCTCTCTGCAGCAGACATGTGGTGAGCAAAAAGTTTGGAACATCAAATCGCAATAAAACCCCAGTATCGAATCGCAATACATATCGTATCGGCACCTACTGTAAGTATGGTGATAGTATTGTACTGTGAGGTCCTTGGCCCTAGTGGTTTCCAATCTCAATGGGAGTTGTACGTTGACGGTCAGCGGAGGTGACGCATCCATATCCATACAATGTTCCTCCATTTTCACGGAGAAACGTTCCGATGAGTTGAACTTTTGACGGGCCGGCGGATACGTAACCATCCGTTTAGCCAATTACCCACACCCACGCATTTTACGTCACACACTCCACACGCGCACGGACCAAGGACCAACATTTATCCATTCTAAGTTGGTGTCTGTTCTCCATGGACCAGTCTTGGATCCCCCTAAGGGTGAAAGAAGGAGAGGTGACTGGAGGACTGGCTACATGTTCTCACATGTTTATATCAGTCGTGGTATTAAGAGTCTGTTAGCGGAGCAGAAGTACCTAATAAAAGCCCATTGGTCTGTTTAAAACACCAACACACCTGTCCTTGATTTCCCCAAGGCTGTCCCACTGAACTCTGATTTCCCCAAGGCTGTCCCACTGAACTCTGATTTCCCCAAGGCTGTCCCACTGAACTCTGATTTCCCCAAGGCTGTCCCATTGAACTCTGATTTCCCCAAGGCTGTCCCACTGAACTCTGATTTCCCCAAGGCTGTCCCATTGAACTCTGATTTCCCCAAGGCTGTCCCACTGAACTCTGATTTCCCCAAGGCTGTCCCATTGAACTCTGATTTCCCCAAGGCTGTCCCATTGAACTCTGATTTCCCCAAAGCTGTCCCATTGAACTCTGATTTCCCCAAGGCTGTCCCACTGAACTCTGATTTCCCCAAGGCTGTCCCACTGAACTCTGATTTCCCCAAGGCTGTCCCACTGAACTCTGATTTCCCCAAGGCTGTCCCACTGAACTCTGATGTCCCCAAAGCTGTCCCATTGCACTCTGATGTCCCTGGCTGGTGTCATGTCTTTAATCCATGATCAGATGTTTCCCTGTTTCTCTCCACCACGTCCACATGTGTTTTGTTTTTGACTGGTTCAACATCAGTTTTGAGCGCATCATAAATGAACTCAACGCCGCCCATCCAGATAAGAAATGGGCACCTCAGATATAACCATTCTGTAGTGCTGGGCCTCTCTCCCACTCTCTCTCTCTCTCTCTCTCTCTCTCTCTCTCTCTCTCTCTCTCTCTCTCTCTCTCTCTCTCTCTCTCTGTTTTGTTGGAGTCTCAGTGGAACAGTGGGGGAGAGAACACATTCCTCAGAGCTGCTACCCTCCCATATTACACACACACACGCGCACGCAAGCACGCACACACACACACACACGCTCCTCATAAACTGAACACACACCCATACACTAGCCTATGAAGTGAGTTGAGTAACTAGGCGGAGCTGGCCAATGAACTCCCTGTATTCAGTTCAGTGGTTAAACACTATTTAAAGTGAGGACAGTCCCACAAATTGAGCTGAATGGATATTAGTTCATACAGGGCTGAATTAATGTTGCATGGCAACAATAATGGCTCCTGAGACATGCCAGAGTGGCAGTTTGTCTCGTCTCTGTCTGGCTCTCTCTCTCGCTCCCCTTCTCTCCTCTCTCTTCCATCTTCTCTCTCTCTCTCCCCTTCTCTCCTCTCTCCTCCATCTTCTCTCTCTCGCTCCCCTTCTCTCCTCTCTCCTCCATCTTCTCTCTCTCGCTCCCCTTCTCTCCTCTCTCTTCCATATTCTCTCTCTCACTCCCCTTCTCTCCTCTCTCTTCCATCTTCTCTCTCTCTCTCTCGCTCCCCTTCTCTCCTCTCTCTTCCATATTCTCTCTCTCACTCCCCTTCTCTCCTCTCTCTTCCATCTTCTCTCTCTCGCTCCCCTTCTCTCCTCTCTCTTCCATATTCTCTCTCTCACTCCCCTTCTCTCCTCTCTCTTCCATCTTCTCTCTCTCGCTCCCCTTCTCTCCTCTCTCTTCCATCTTCTCTCTCTCGCTCCCCTTCTCTCCTCTCTCCTCCATCTTCTCTCTCTCGCTCCCCTTCTCTCCTCTCTCTTCCATCTTCTCTCTCTCGCTCCCCTTCTCTCCTCTATCTTCCATCTTCTCTCTCTCGCTCCCCTTCTCTCCTCTCTCCTCCATCTTCTCTCTCTCGCTCCCCTTCTCTCCTCTCTCTTCCATCTTCTCTCTCTCACTCCCCTTCTCTCCTCTCTCTTCCATCTTCTCTCTCTCGCTCCCCTTCTCTCCTCTCTCCTCCATCTTCTCTCTCTCACTCCCCTTCTCTCCTCTCTCTTCCATCTTCTCTCTCTCGGTTTCAGGTTTCAGGGTTTTTACTGTCACGTGCACTAGTACAGTGTAATGTCTTTCTTGCTTGCTCTTTCCCAACAATGCAGTAATCAATATCAGTAGTACTATAGAAAACAAATTAAACAGTCAAGTAGAACACGAGAAATAGAACTAAGAAGAACACTAGAAAGTAAATAAGCATACTAAACTCAGCAAAAAAAGAAACGTCCTCTCACTGTCAACTGCGTTTATTTTCAGCAAACGGGGACTGAGACATAAACTGAACAAGTTCCACAGACATGTGACTAACAGAAATTGAATAATGTGTCCCTGAACAAAGGGGGGGTCAAAATCAAAAGTAACAGTCAGTATCTGGTGTGGCCACCAGCTGCATTAAGTACTGCAGTGCATCTCCTCCTCATGGACTCCACCAGATTTGCCAGTTCTTGCTGTGAGATGTTACCCCACTCTTGCACCAAGGCACCTGCAAGTTCCCGGACATTTCTGGGAGGAATGGCCCTAGCCCTCACCTTCCGATCCAACAGGTCTCAGACGTGCTCAATGGGATTGAGAGCCGGGCTCTTCGCTGGCCATGGCAGAACACATTCCTGTCTTGCAGGATATCACGCACAGAACGAGCAGTATGGCTGGTGGCATTGTCATGCTGGAGGGTCATGTCAGGATGAGCCTGCAGGAAGGGTACCACATAAGGGAGGAGGATGTCTTCCCTGTAACGCACAGCGTTGAGATTGCCTGCAATGACAACAAGCTCAATCCGATGATGCTGTGACACACCGCCCCAGACCATGACGGACCCTCCACCTCCAAATCGATCCCGCTTCAGAGTATAGGCCTTGGTGTAACGCTCATTCCTTCAACGATAAACGCGAATCCGACCATCACCCTGGTGAGACAAAACCGCGACTCGTCAGTGAAGAGCACTTTTTGCCAGTCCTGTCTGGTCCAGCGACGGTGGGTTTGTGGCCATAGGCGACGTTGTTGCCGGTGATGTCTGGTGAGGACCTGCCTTACAACAGGCCTACAAGCCCTCAGTCCAGCCTCTCTCTCAGCCTATTGCGGACAGTCTGAGCACTGATGGAGGGATTGTGCATTCCTGGTGTAACTCGCCAGTTGTTGTTTCCATCCTGTACCTGTCCCGCAGGTGTGATGTTCGGATGTACCGATCCTTAGGATGATCAGCTGTCCGTCCTGTCTCCCTGTAGCGCTGTCTTTGGCGTCTCACAGTACGGACATTGCAATTTCTTGCCCTGGCCACATCTGCAGTCCTCATGCCTCCTTGCAGCATGCCTAAGGCATGTTCATGCAGATGAGCAGGGACCCTGGGCATCTTTCTTTTGGTGTTTTGCAGAGTCAGTAGAAAGGCCTCTTTAGTGTCCTAAGTTTTTATAACTGTGACCTTAATTGCCTACCGTCTGTAAGCTGTTAGTGTCTTAACGACCGTTCCACAGGTGCATGTTCATTAATTGTTTATGGTTCATTGAAATAGCATGGGAAACCGTGTTTAAACCTTTTACAATGAACATCTGTGAAAAACAACCAGTAAGGAGCTTTATGGACAAACAACATGCTGTCACACACACACACACACACACACACACACACACACACACACACACACACACACACACACACACACACACACACACACACACACACACACACACACACACACACACACACACACACACACACACACACACTGGTCGAGCCTCCAGGTTGCTGTTTTGATCAGCAGGCTATTGCTACTTCCTGAATGACTCTTCTTCACGTCACTGTTGTAAACACACATACTCTATCTCTGTGTGTGTGAGGTTTTTTAGTTTTTTCAGTATTAACACCAAACCCATAAACAAACTCCAGCGATGTTTGTTACACACACACCAACAGCTAGTGTCTTAGCGACCAGACAGACGGACGGACAGACAGACAGACAGACAGACAGACAGACAGACAGACAGACAGACAGACAGACAGACAGACAGACAGACAGACAGACAGACAGACAGACAGACAGACAGACAGACAGACAGACAGACAGACAGACAGACAGACAGACAGACAGACAGACAGACAGACAGACAGACGCTCATTGACTGATGCTCTAACAAAGAAACATCATGGTTTACACTGCTTTTTGAGTGAACACACACACATACACAGTATTACTAACCTACCCTGTTATTGTAATGGTGAGAGGTTAGCATGTCTTGGGAGTATGATATTTGTGCATCTAACTTTCACTCATGGTTATTCATGATTCATCCAGGACTATCCGTAACCATGGTATCATCCACTTGAAATGTTTAGAAACATTCTATTCTTATTTACAATAAAAGTGACTCCAAAATGGCTACACATTATTTACCATTCATTCCTATTGGGCACAAAATAATCCGAAACACAACCAAAACAAACAGCAAATGCATCCAACACGTTTGTAGAATCACAAGCTTGATGTAATCAGTGTGTGCTAGGAATATGGGACCAAATACTAAACTTTTGACTACTTTAATAAACATATAAGTGAATTTGTCCCAGTACTTTTGGTCCCCTAAAATGGGGGGTCTATGTACAAAAAGTGCTGTAATTTCTAAACAATTCACCCGATATGGATGAAAATAGCCTCAGATTAAAGCTGACAGTCTGCACTTTAACCTCATAGTCGTTGTGTCGTTTCAAATCTAAAGTGCTGGACTACAGAGCCAAAACAACAACAAAATGTGTCACTCACCCAATAGTTTTGTAGCTCACTGTGCACACAATTGAAAACACGCACACACACACGTCTCCAGGTCCTAGTAATAAACCATATGGGTGTATCTATCCTATGGGATCAGCAACGGAACAGTGTGTGTGTGTTTTGGTAAGTGTGTGTGTGTTTGTGTGTGTTCTGGCATGGAGTTGTGGTTCTCTCGTTGTCTGCCAAGTTTATCCCCTGGATAACGCCCAGACAACACAAATCACCCTGCCCTAGAGACACACACACACACAGATACCTACACACACACACACACACACACACACACACACACACACACACACACACACACACACACACACACACACACACACACACACATAGATACATACACACAAACACACACCCAGCTGTTGATGATGTAACCATTGATTTGATAGACCACAGCTCCACTTTAATGAGACAGACTGCTTTCTATAGGTTAGACACAACGGTAGAGCTTGGGCTCTCTCCCCCTCTCTCCCCTTCTCTCTCTCCTTCTCTCTCCTCTTCTCTCTCCCCTCTCTCCCGTTCTCTCTCTCCTTCTCTCTCCCCTTGTCTCTCCCCTTCTCTCTCTCCTTCTCTCTTCCCTTCTCTCTCCCCTTCTCTCTCTCCTTCTCTCTCCCTTCTCTCTCCCCCTCTCTCCCCTTCTCTCTCCTCCAGAAAAGAGGGGGGATGTTTTTAGTGACTATTGGACAGAGAGAGAGAGGGAGAGAGAGAGCGAGACAGAAAAGAAAATAGAGTAAGTCAACAAGTCAATAAGTCAACACTTCCTGTATAACCTCAATATGACACAGTTCATAATAGAGTACACTATACACACACACAGAGACACACAGAGACACACAGAGACACACAGAGACACACAGAGACACACAGATACAGAGACACACACACAGCCTTCCTTTTAGTGCAGAGGGCAGAGAAACAGGCTGTGACATAAAGGGCAGTTTAGAGTAGAATGGGAACTGGCATCTACACACACACACACACTACCCACACACTACCCACACACAGAGACACACAGAGACACACAGAGACACACAGATACAGAGACACACACACAGCCTTCCTTTTAGTGCAGAGGGCAGAGAAACAGGCTGTGACATAAAGGGCAGTTTAGAGTAGAATGGGAACTGGCATCTACACACACACACACACTACCCACACACTACCCACACACAGAGACACACAGATACAGAGACACACACACAGCCTTCCTTTTAGTGCAGAGGGCAGAGAAACAGGCTGTGACATAAAGGGCAGTTTAGAGTAGAATGGGAACTGGCATCTACACACACACACACACACACACACACACACACACACACACACACACACACACACACACACACACACACACACACACACACACACACACACACACACACACACACACACACACACACACACACACACACTAAGCGTAACGGCAGATTGTGTCTGAGTTTCTCCTGTTAGTTCCAAGAGCATATTAACTATAATGTCATGCTTACGGATGTGTCCTGCTTGCATACATGTACACAGAACTACACACACACACACACACACACACACACACACACACACACACACACACACACACACACACACACACACACACACACACACACACACACACACACACACACACACACACACACACACACACACACACACAGTACACTGTCAATGTAATGCTCTCAGACAGATGATCTCAAGTTGAGCTGCTGAACCTCTCCACAAATCAAATCAAATCAGAACATAAACAATGGACTAATGTGGCCTATAACATTCTGACAGGATAAGACCGCTGGGTGCACATTAATAGGTGATATACGGTAACACTTCTTCAAGAATCAATGGGTATGAACGGGTTTGATTGAGTGAACACCAGGATACTGACAGACTGGGGCTTTCAAGTAGATCTGAAGCCAGGCTTCTGTTTCCTGAACACACCACTAGTATGAGACTCAGACACATTCCTCAGATAACAGAGCACACACACACAGACGCAGACACACACACACAGACACACACACACACACACACAGACACACACACACAGACGCACACACACAGACACACACACACAGACGCAGACACACAGACACAGACACACAGACACACACACACACAGACACACACACACACACACAGACGCAGACACACACACACAGACACACACACACACACACACAGACGCAGACACACACACACAGACGCAGACACACACAGACGCAGACACACACACTTGATCAGCATTGGTTGTGTGTGTTTATAAAGGGTGAAAGAGCAGAACTCCAGAATTTAACAGCAGACCTTATAAGTGCATTGTTCTAGAAGAGAGGAGAACAGAACAACCTGTGTGTGTGTGTGTGTGTGTGTGTGTGTGTGTGTGTGTGTGTGTGTGTGTGTGTGTGTGTGTGTGTGTGTGTGTGTGTGTGTGTGTGTGTGTGTGTGTGTGTGTGTGTGTGTGTGTGACTGCTCTGCTGTTCCTGTCCATCAGTGGGTCACATGAGATGCAGATTAGGGTTTCTAACCGCAAACCTCCGTCGTCACCGAGAGAGTGGAGACAGGGAGGAGACAGAGAGGAGACAGAGAGGAGACAGGGAGGAGACAGAGAGGAGACAGAGAGGAGACAGAGAGGAGACAGAGAGGAGACAGAGAGGAGACAGGGAGGAGACAGAGAGGAGACAGAGAGGAGACAGGGAGGAGACAGGGAGGAGACAGAGAGGAGACAGAGAGGAGACAGAGAGGAGACAGAGAGGAGACAGAGAGGAGACAGAGAGGAGACAGAGAGGAGACAGAGAGGAGACAGGGGAGACCGGTCAGATAGAGAGGAGACAGAGAAGAGACAGGGAGGAGACAGAGAGGAGACAGAGAGGAGACAGAGAGGAGACAGAGAGGAGACAGGGAGGAGACAGAGAGGAGACAGAGAGGAGACAGAGAGGAGACAGGGAGGAGACAGAGAGGAGACAGAGAGGAGACAGGGAGGAGACAGAGAGGAGACAGAGAGGAGACAGGGAGGAGACAGAGAGGAGACAGAGAGGAGACAGGGAGGAGACAGAGAGGAGACAGAGAGGAGACAGAGAGGAGACAGAGAGGAGACAGGGAGGAGACAGAGAGGAGACAGAGAGGAGACAGGGAGGAGACAGGGAGGAGACAGAGAGGAGACAGAGAGGAGACAGAGAGGAGACAGAGAGGAGACAGGGGAGACCGGTCAGATAGAGAGGAGACAGAGAGGAGACAGGGAGGAGACAGAGAGGAGACAGAGAGGAGACAGAGAGGAGACAGGGAGGAGACAGAGAGGAGACAGAGAGGAGACAGGGAGGAGACAGAGAGGAGACAGAGAGGAGACAGAGAGGAGACAGGGAGGAGACAGAGAGGAGACAGAGAGGAGACAGGGGAGACCGCTCAGATAGAGAGGAGACAGAGAGGAGACAGGGAGGAGACAGAGAGGAGACAGAGAGGAGACAGGGAGGAGACAGAGAGGAGACAGAGAGGAGACAGGGGAGACCGGTCAGACAGAGAGGAGACAGAGAGGAGACAGGGAGGAGACAGAGAGGAGACAGAGAGGAGACAGAGAGGAGACAGGGAGGAGACAGAGATGAGACAGAGAGGAGACAGGGAGGAGACAGAGAGGAGACAGAGAGGAGACAGAGAGGAGACAGGGAGGAGACAGAGAGGAGACAGAGAGGAGACAGAGAGGAGACAAGGAGGAGACAGAGAGGAGACAGAGAGGAGACAGAGAGGAGACAAGGAGGAGACAGAGAGGAGACAGAGAGGAGACAGGGGAGACCGGTCAGATAGAGAGGAGACAGAGAGGAGACAGGGAGGAGACAGAGAGGAGACAGAGAGGAGACAGGGGAGACCGGTCAGATAGAGAGGAGACAGAGAGGAGACAGGGAGGAGACAGAGAGGAGACAGGGAGGAGACAGAGAGGAGACAGAGAGGAGACAGAGAGGAGACAGAGAGGAGACAGAGAGGAGACAGGGAGGAGACAGAGAGGAGACAGAGAGGAGACAGAGAGGAGACAGGGAGGAGACAGAGAGGAGACAGAGAGGAGACAGAGAGGAGACAGGGAGGAGACAGAGAGGAGACAGAGAGGAGACAGGGGAGACCGGTCAGATAGAGAGGAGACAGAGAGGAGACAGGGAGGAGACAGAGAGGAGACAGAGAGGAGACAGGGGAGACCGGTCAGATAGAGAGGAGACAGAGAGGAGACAGGGAGGAGACAGAGAGGAGACAGAGAGGAGACAGGGAGGAGACAGAGAGGAGACAGAGAGGAGACAGAGAGGAGACAGGGAGGAGACAGAGAGGAGACAGAGAGGAGACAGAGAGGAGACAGAGAGGAGACAGAGAGGAGACAGAGAGGAGACAGAGAGGAGACAGGGAGGAGACAGAGAGGAGACAGAGAGGAGACAGAGAGGAGACAGGGAGGAGACAGAGAGGAGACAGAGAGGAGACAGAGAGGAGACAAGGAGGAGACAGAGAGGAGACAGAGAGGAGACAAGGAGGAGACAGAGAGGAGACAGAGAGGAGACAGAGAGGAGACAGGGGAGACCGGTCAGATAGAGAGGAGACAGAGAGGAGACAGGGAGGAGACAGAGAGGAGACAGAGAGGAGACAGGGGAGACCGGTCAGATAGAGAGGAGACAGAGAGGAGACAGGGAGGAGACAGAGAGGAGACAGAGAGGAGACAGAGGAGACAGAGAGGAGACAGGGGAGACAGAGAGGAGACAGAGAGGAGACAGAGAGGAGACAGGGAGGAGACAGGGGAGGCAGAGAGGAGACAGGGCAGACAGAGAGGAGACAGGGGAGACAGAGAGGAGACAGGGGAGGCAGAGAGGAGACAGGGCAGACAGAGAGGAGACAGGGGAGACAGAGAGGAGACAGGGAGGAGACAGGGGAGGCAGAGAGGAGACAGGGGAGGCAGAGAGGAGACAGGGAGGAGACAGGGGAGGCAGAGAGGAGACAGGGCAGACAGAGAGGAGACAGGGGAGACAGAGAGGAGACAGGGAGGAGACAGGGGAGGCAGAGAGGAGACAGGGCAGACAGAGAGGAGACAGGGGAGACAGAGAGGAGACAGGAGAGGCAGAGAGGAGACAGGGGAGGCAGAGAGGAGACAGGGGAGGCAGAGAGGAGACAGGGCAGACAGAGAGGAGACAGGGGAGGCAGAGAGGAGACAGGGGAGGCAGAGAGGAGACAGGGCAGACAGAGAGGAGACAGGGCAGACAGAGAGGAGACAGGGGAGGCAGAGAGGAGACAGGGCAGACAGAGAGGAGACAGGGGAGGCAGAGAGGAGACAGGGCAGACAGAGAGGAGACAGGGGAGACAGAGAGGAGACAGGGGAGGCAGAGAGGAGACAGGGTAGACAGAGAGGAGACAGGGGAGACAGAGAGGAGACAGGGGAGGCAGAGAGGAGACAGGGGAGGCAGAGAGGAGACAGGGAAGACAGAGAGGAGACAGGGGATGCAGAGCGGAGACAGGGGAGACAGAGAGGAGACAGGGGAGGCAGAGAGGAGACAGGGCAGACAGAGAGGAGACAGGGGAGGCAGAGAGGAGACAGGGGAGACAGAGAGGAGACAGGGGAGGCAGAGAGGAGACAGGGCAGACAGAGAGGAGACAGAGAGGAGACAGGGGAGACAGGGCAGACAGAGAGGAGACAGAGAGGAGACAGGGCAGACAGAGAGGAGACAGGGGAGACAGGGCAGACAGAGGAGACAGAGAGGAGACAGGGCAGACAGAGAGGAGACAGGGGAGGCAGAGAGGAGACAGGGCAGACAGAGAGGAGACAGGGGAGGCCGAGAGGAGACAGGGCAGACAGAGAGGAGACAGGGGAGGCAGAGAGGAGACAGGGCAGACAGAGAGGAGACAGAGAGGAGACAGAGGAGACAGAGGAGACAGGGGAGACAGGGCAGACAGAGGAGACAGAGAGGAGACAGGGGAGACAGGGCAGACAGAGAGGAGACAGAGAGGAGACAGGGCAGACAGAGAGGAGACAGGGGAGACAGAGAGGAGACAGGGGAGACAGGGCAGACAGAGGAGACAGAGAGGAGACAGGGCAGACAGAGGAGACAGGGCAGACAGAGAGGAGACAGAGAGGAGACAGGGCAGACAGAGAGAGACAGGGGAGGCAGAGACAGGGGAGGCAGAGAGGAGACAGGGCAGACAGAGAGGAGACAGGGGAGACAGAGAGGAGACAGGGGAGAAAGGGCAGACAGAGAGGAGGCAGAGAGGAGACAGGGGAGACAGGGCAGACAGAGGAGACAGAGAGGAGACAGGGCAGACAGAGGAGACAGGGCAGACAGAGAGGAGACAGGGGAGACAGGGCAGACAGAGAGGAGACAGGGCAGACAGAGAGGAGACAGGGGAGACAGAGAGGAGACAGGGGAGAAAGGGCAGACAGAGAGGAGGCAGAGAGGAGACAGGGGAGACAGGGCAGACAGAGGAGACAGAGAGGAGACAGGGCAGACAGAGGAGACAGGGCAGACAGAGAGGAGACAGGGGAGACAGGGCAGACAGAGAGGAGACATAGAGGAGACAGGGGAGACAGGGCAGACAGAGAGGAGACAGAGAGGAGACAGGGGAGACAGGGCAGACAGAGAGGAGACAGGAAGGAGACGTACAGTATGTGAGACAGAGGGGAGAGACAGGAGGGAGACATCATGTTCTACAGGTTAACTCAACCCTTCAGTTCTTGGCTGGTTGATGTCTCTGAAACAGCTAGTGATTTACAGACTGAAGCGGTCCAACACTCTAACACACCCACAGAGAGAGACTCTGATTCTGCAGCTGTAGGGCAAAGCACACAAACACACACACAGTTCTTGGACTGAGTCTCCTACCTCTGTCACCCGAGGGTTAAACACAACAGGAGCGGCAGGACTACAAGGACATGACACACCCACACAGGCTGGCCTGCACCTGCCTGAGACACTGTTTGTCTTGCCTGTGTTTGATATGCTGCCTAAATAGGCCGACTCCCTAATGAAAAAACGACATGAAATCGCTCCTTAAGGCGTCAGCATGCGTCAGTTCGTCTGGCGCCTTGCCGAACTCGTGGCAGCCTAGTGTGCTCGCATGCTCCCTTAAAAGACCTTCACTTGAAAAACCACAATAGTACTGTTTGTCCATTTTGAGATGCCATTTAGAGGTGCCTCAAAATAGTCGTAATTCATCTAATATAACGCAATAAATCTGTCATTAATTTTGACGTTTTTGCCACGGAGATCTTAGTCGTGCAATTGTACATCTGACTAAGATGTTTGGTGTATTTCTCAATGAAATAATGTGCATGAAAAGGAGTCGTCTCTCGTTGAACGACAACAAACACTTTATTGAAGAATCCCTACTGTTGACCAATCACTGACGAAGGGGCGTAGACTTCGGCTTGCCTCAAGAAAAGATGCTGTTTGCCCGAACAGCCGAAAAAAACTCTTACCGAAGTCCAAAATGAACAAAAAACGTCAAAAATGTAATCGTAATATATGAGCGGTTTCGGCTGGGAAGCATGCGGACGCCTTAAGACTGCCTGTCTGTGTTGTGCTTATGTTTCCGTAGCCTCACTGTTACAACAGACCAAGACATTTACAACATGTCTACCGTGTCTCCTGTACAACGTCTCCAAGTCTGTAGACTACACCAGACAAAGACGTGAGATCGTGGCCGCGGGGGGGGCGGGGGGGGGGCGAGAGGGCCTCATGTGCAGGCCCTCTCGGACCTTTAGGTGTCAGGAAGAAAGGACTAGGAAAAGTCGGACCTGCAGCCAGACCGTTAAAGGTACCACTTGCTAAAGTCTATAAAGGACCGCATCACATAAACACCCCCAGCCGACCTCTGACCCCTAATCACACATCACAAATACACACCTACCCACCCTGAACACACACTTACAGTAAGCACACGTTTCAACAGGCTTGAATGGCGTCTCTGTTCCACAGTATAATGATGTGAACCGTATCCCCTGTAGATTTAACTGTGATCAGATACACTCTGTATTCTCCAGTTACACGTCATCTCTTCAAAAGAAACATCTGGAGGTACTGGCTACAGGTGCAGCTATGTCTTTGATTGTTCAAAACACACACACACACACACACACACAGACAGACACACACAGAGATCTTTGGCGTGAATGAGATCAGACGCATAACTGTAGAATCACGTCACTGATGAAAGAATGGAACTGATATCAGACTATCCTGTTTCTCCCCGGGCACACACACACACACACACACACACACACACACACACACACACACACACACACACACACACACACACACACACACACACACACACACACACACACACACACACACACACACACACACACAGTGGTGTTCAGACTGGCTGGCGAGGGGGAGGCTGCAGAGCAGTGGGCCGAGACCAAACAGCCCACCTCCATGTTATTTCCTGCCAACGCTACACTCAACAGACTCTGCTATGTCCAACCTCAACCGTGTGTGTGTGTGTGTGTGTGTGTGTGTGTGTGTGTGTGTGTGTGTGTGTGTGTGTGTGTGTGTGTGTGTGTGTGTGTGTGTGTGTGTGTGTGTGTGTGTGTGTGTGTGTGTTGTCCTTGCACACACACACACCCCTGGGACTTTCTTCCTATTTCTCTCTGATCCTCACTACATACTTTCTCACTGGAGGGAGAGGGAGAGAAGGACGCAGAAAGGAGTGGGGGATGTAGGGAGAGTGGGTGACAGTTTAGTCCTGGAACTGTCTAGAGAAGACTGAGAGAGGAGAAAGAGCTCTAAATGCCAGCCATGTGGGAGAGATGGATGAAGGTGGAGAGGGTGGGAGGGAGGGAGGAAGGGAGAGATGGATGAAGGTGGAGAGGGTGGGAGGGAGGGAGGAAGGGAGAGATGGATGAAGGTGGGGAGGGTGGGAGGGAGGAAGGGAGAGATGGATGAAGGTGGGGAGGGTGGGAGGGAGGAAGGGAGAGATGGATGAAGGTGGGGAGGGTGGGAGGGAGGAGGGGAGAGATGGATGAAGGTGGGGAGGGTGGGAGGGAGGAAGGGAGAGATGGATGAAGGTGGGGAGGGTGGGAGGGAGGAAGGGAGAGATGGATGAAGGTGGAGAGGGTGGGAGGGAGGGAGGGAGAGATGGATGAAAGTGGAGAGGGTGGGAGGGAGGAAGGGAGAGATGGATGAAGGTGGAGAGGGTGGGAGGGAGGAAGGGAGAGATGGATGAAAGTGGAGAGGGTGGGAGGGAGGAAGGGAGAGATGGATGAAGGTGGAGAGGGTGGGAGGGAGGAAGGGGGAGATGGATGAAGTTGGAGAGGGTGGGAGGGAGGAAGGGAGAGATGGATGAAGGTGGAGAGGGTGGGAGGGAGGAAGGGAGAGATGGATGAAGGTGGGGGGGGGTGGGAGGGAGGAAGGGAGAGATGGATG
>NC_092095.1:56874922-56942422 GCF_045679555.1 Salvelinus alpinus
ACACACATAGACACACACAGCCACACACAGACACACATAGACACACACAGACACACATAGACACACACAGACACACACAGACACACACATAGACACACACAGCCACACACAGACACACATAGACACACACAGATACACACAGACACACATAGACACACACAGACACACACACAAACACACACAGACACACATAGACACACACAGCCACACACAGACACACATAGACACACACAGGCACACATAGACACACATAGACACACACAGATACACATAGACACACACAGATACACACAGACACACATAGACACACATAGACACACACAGACACACATAGACACACACAGCCACACACAGACACACATAGACACACACAGACACACATAGACACACATAGACACACATAGACACACACAGCCACACACAGACACACATAGACACACACAGACACACACAGACACACACACAGACACACACAGACACACACACATACACACATAGACACACACAGCCACACACAGACACACATAGACACACACAGACACACATAGACACACACAGACACACACAGACACACACATTGACACACACAGCCACACACAGCCACACATAGACACACACAGATACACACAGACACACACAGACACACACAGACACACATAGACACACACAGCCACACACAGACACACATAGACACACACAGGCACACATAGACACACATAGACACACACAGATACACATAGACACACACAGACACACATAGACACACATAGACACACACAGACACACACAGACACACATAGACACACACAGCCACACACAGACACACATAGACACACACAGACACACATAAACACACATAGACACACATAGACACACACAGCCACACACAGACACACACAGATACACACAGATACACACAGATACACACTGCCCACAGCAACAACTGTCTGTGAGAAGACGCACGTATATAAAGGACTGTGAGAAATCTGGACCCTAACAAGTACATTTCCAAAACACACACACTCTCTCACCAACAGAACACACTCTCTCACCAACAGAACACACACTCTCACCAACAGAACACACACTCTCACCAACAGAACACACTCTCTCACCAACAGAACACACTCTCTCACCAACAGAACACACACTCTCACCAACAGAACACACTCTCTCACCAACAGAACACACTCTCTCACCAACAGAACAAACTCTCTCACCAACAGAACACACACTTTCACCAACAGAACACACTCTCTCACCAACAGAACACACTCTCTCACCAACAGAACACACTATCTCACCAACAGAACACACTCTCTCACCAACAGAACACACTCTCTCACCAACAGAACACACTCTCTCACCAACAGAACACACTCTCTCACCAACAGAACACACTATCTCACCAACAGAACACACTATCTCACCAACAGAACACACTCTCTCACCAACAGAACACACTCTCTCACCAACAGAACACACTCTCTCACCAACAGAACACACTCTCTCACCAACAGAACACACTCTCTCACCAACAGAACACACTCTCTCACCAACAGAACACACTCTCTCACCAACAGAACACACTGTCTCACCAACAGAACACACTCTCTCACCAACAGAACACACTCTCTCACCAACAGAACACACTCTCTCACCAACAGAACACACTGTCTCACCAACAGAACACACTCTCTCACCAACAGAACACACTGTCTCACCAACAGAACACACTGTCTCACCAACAGAACACACTCTCTCACCAACAGAACACACTGTCTAATACACCATAAGGCCATAGTGGGATAAGGGTGGACAATATAGTCTGAATGTTACATCACATCATAACTCTTATAGTACTGGTATAGAACAGGATTTTTATTTCAGATGATCTGAATAGCCATTCCCCCACAGCAATACATCCCCAGTCTCCTCCCCTGCCTCTGTGGTCTGCCTGACTGCGTGTGTGTGTGTGTGTGTGTTTGAGTTGCACACACACCACAGCCCTGCCAGAGTGGTCTCTGTGGCTGTCCAAGCGTCAGTCTGTCCAGCCAGGGTCGAGTTACGGCTTTACCAGATCTCTGCTTCACACACACACACACACACACACACACACACACACACACACACACACACACACACACACACACACACACACACACACACACACACACACACACACACACACACACACACACACACACACACACACACACACACACAAACACCCCAAAGCCATGTCCATTCACCGAACTATACAGCAAAATCTAGATAGCACAAGATTAGCATTATGGGAGTGTATGCGCGTGTGTGTGTGTGTGTGTGTGTGTTCAAGGTGTATTCTGGGAGAATTCCAGAGGGGAGACCCTGTGACTGACTCCGCCCCCCAGGAACTAACAGGATATATCCCAGGGTGACAGAGCAGCACCTCCATTACATAAGGCATGATGTCAGATCTATTCATTACATTTCTATCTGGTACATTCTGTCTAAGTAGGAAGCCTTGTCCGAGCCGGAACAGCAGGAGCCTATCTCCTATTCTGTAGGCAGCTTGATCTACACCCCCTGGACAGGACGCCACTTTATCGCTTGTTTACCCCTAAATCTCAGAAACAGGCTTCTAACTAGACAGGGTTTTGGAAGGCTGGCCACGCGAGACTAGTTCAACCCCCAATCCATCTCCTTGGTTCATGCTGACTGCCAAGCAAAGAGGCATTGGGTCCCATTTTTAGAGTCTTTGGTATGACTCGACAGGGAATCGAACCCCCAACCTTCCAATCTCAGGGCGGACACTTGGGAGTCCACTCACCTGGTGTCCAAGGTCTGAATCCCTGATTATGAGCGCAGGATGAAACCCCCCAGGTCTGTGTTGAGAAAGGGCCTCTAGGGAAAGATGGGAGGAATATTCTCTGTCTGTCGCACATTATTTGAAGGCTACCCACAAATACATAACACATGTATAACCCATAACACATTCATAAGCAGTGTCAATGTCAACAAACTCGTGCTTATGTATGGTTATCAAGGTGTATTGGAATCCATATGTAGGTAGCTAGGTGTCCTACCAACTGTGTTACAAAATAGTCTAACATGGCAAAATATAAGCACCAGCTCAGATATTCAACTTCTGCCTGTATATTCAGGATATTCAACTTCTGCCTGTATATTCAGGATATTCAACTTCTGCCTGTATATTCAGGATATTCAACTTCTGCCTGTATATTCAGGATATTCAACTTCTGCCTGGATATTCAGGATATTCAACTTCTGCCTGTATATTCAGGATATTCAACTTCTGCCTGTATATTCAGGATATTCAACTTCTGCCTGGATATTCAGGATATTCAACTTCTGCCTGTATATTCAGGATATTCAACTTCTGCCTGTATATTCAGGATATTCAACTTCTGCCTGGATATTCAGGATATTCAACTTCTGCCTGTATATTCAGGATATTCAACTTCTGCCTGTATATTCAGGATATTCAACTTCTGCCTGGATATTCAGGATATTCAACTTCTGCCTGTATATTCAGGATATTCAACTTCTGCCTGTATATTCAGGATATTCAACTTCTGCCTGGATATTCAGGATATTCAACTTCTGCCTGGATATTCAGGATATTCAACTTCTGCCTGTATATTCAGGATATTCAACTTCTGCCTGTATATTCAGGATATTCAACTTCTGCCTGTATATATAGGGGCAACAAATGGGCACTTTGCTACGTTCAGTAGAGAACGAGATATAGTCTACTGTCATGCAGATTAGAACAGATTAGAACATGTCTGTCATTATTGGACAAGTTCAGGTAGAAATCCGTTTCAAAACGTTTTAGTTTAGTAGAGGTTATCCCCCGCCCATCCCAACGCAAACCAATGATCCAGCACTATCAGAGTACACTCACACCCACACACCAACTCCGGTGGCTTTTCATGAGTAGCCTTTACAGCCAATGGAAGTAGCCTAGCCTACAACCAACACAGCGACTCGACTCAACTATCAACAAAAACTTGCAAAACACACTCAAACACACATTTGAATAGCCTCTCGCGGTTCTCACACATTGCGATCAGAAAAACTCAGCTCGTACCGAAAAGATCGCAAATCAGATATAACGCACACCGTATCCTACCTTTTCTTTTCTCCCTTTCGCTCTTTTTTTATATCTCCCCTCGCGTCCTCCGTCACGACCGGTCGTTCAGCTCCACATATCATACGCGATAGATAGAATCCTAAAAGGCTTTCGCTCTCCGGTTCCGCCAGAGAAGAACAGAACGTGACTTGGTGTTGTCGGTGGAGCGAGCTGAGCGTCAGCAGCGTCTCCACTGGGGCTCGAGCTGCTCGGTGTGTGTGTGTGTGTGTGGTATTGTGTGTCAGTGAGGGGGAGAGAGGGTGACAGCTCCTGGAGAGAATGAGCAGCGTGCGGGGGTTCCCGTGAGCAAACGGTGGCGGGAATTTATATGGAGTGACACGCACGCACGCATACACACATACACACATTAAACCATTTAATATACAGATTGAGCTGTCAGTGACTATCAATAAATCAAAACTCAGATATTAGGGCAGGCTATATGCTTCTCGCAGTAGGCCAGCCTAAAAAATGTTTTTGTGTGTGTAAATGTTTACTTCTAGGCAGTGTGTGTTGTGCTTTTATGTTGTGTTATTGTATTATTGAACTGTGTGTGGGTGGGGCTATACATGAGCTATCATACAGCAGCATCCTCTTTCTATTTAAATCTCCTTATCACCTCAAACCTATATTTGAATCTTATTATCCACCTGAAGTTAACACTTTTAACACCTGACAGGCTCACAATGTCTGTTGCTATGGGAACCAGCGAGGTATACACCTCTGTTACTATAGAAACCAGGGACCTCAAAGTTATATTCGTATATAAGACAACAACTATATCTCAACACACATCTCGGATACACACGCACACATCTAATACACACACACACACCTTAGATCCTTCTCCAAATCCCTACTGGAATGTGGCTCCTATAACCACATCAGTGGTCACAAGGCGCATCACATCACATAAAGGGTGTGTGTATGTCAGTGTGTGTGTGTGTGTGTGTGTGTGATGTTAATGTGTGTGTGTGTATGGACAGTAACATGGTCTTCCCACGCTGCAGTAAAAATAAACTTTGAGTCTCAATTGGGGAAGCCAGTCTGACTTCAGAAGACTAGAGGAGATTTCAACACAAGTAACAGAGGTGGTTGCGTGATAACCTTGCCTGACACCTGATGACTTGTGTTAGCTCCCCGCGGTAATAACTAGCGTATATAAGAGAGTAGATCCCCTGTCTGGACCTGGTCTCAAACCAGGAACGCTCTGCACAACAAGGGTCCCTGGTCGTCTTAAAAAAAAAACACACACACAGACTGGTCTGTCAGCGTTATATAGTACATTCACTGCCTTCCTGTCCTCCCCCCTTTACCCACGACCCCTATGTGTGTGTGTGTGTGTGTGTGTGTGTGTGTGTGTGTGTGTGTGTGTGTGTGTGTGTGTGTGTGTGTGTGTGTGTGTGTGTGTGTGTGTGTGTGTGTGTGTGTGTGTGTGTGTGTGTGTGTGTGTGTGTGTTAAGCTCCTGCTGAAAGCAACAGATGCCAGAAATACAGCATCACTCACACAAACATGCAGATGGGCAAGGACATCCAGGTCACACACACACACATCTCTCTCTCTCCATCCTTTTTCTCACGCTCCCTCCCTCCCTCTATCTATCTATCTATCTATCTATCTATCTATCTATC
Organism: Salvelinus alpinus; assembly: GCF_045679555.1. Taxonomy (NCBI): domain Eukaryota; kingdom Metazoa; phylum Chordata; class Actinopteri; order Salmoniformes; family Salmonidae; genus Salvelinus; species Salvelinus alpinus. The sequence goes on from NC_092095.1 coordinate 56,880,693, forward strand.
TATCTATCTATCTATCTATCTATCTATCTATCTATCTATCTATCTATCTATCTATCTATCTATCTATCTACAGTTGAAGTCGGAAGTTTACATACACCTTAGCCAAATACATTTATACTTAGTTTTTCACAATTCCTGACATTTAATCCTAGTACAAATTCCCTGTCATAGGATCACAACTTTATTTTAAGAATGTGAAATGTCAGAATAATAGTAGAGAGTGATTTATTTCAGCTTTTATTTCTTTGATCACATTCCCATTGGGTCAGAAATTAACATTCACTCAATTAGTATTTGGTAGCATTGCTTTAAACATTTTAACTTGGGTTAAACGTTTCAGGTAGCCTTCCACAAGCTTCCCACAATAAGTTGGGTGAATTTTGGCCCATTCCTCCTGACAGAGCTGGTGTAACTGAGTCAGGTTTGTAGGACTCCTTGCTCGCACACACTTTTTCAGTTCTGCCCACAGATTTTCTATAGGGTTGAGGTCAGGGCTTTGTGATGGCCACTCCAATACCTTGACTTTGTTGTCCTTAAGCCATTTGCCACAACTTTGGAAGTATGCTTGGGGTCATTGTCCATTTGGAAGACCCATTTGCGACCAAGCTTTAACTTCCTGACTGATGATTGCTCCCAAGGATCAACCTTCACAAATCTTCACAAGGTCCTTTGCTGTTGTTCTGGGATTGATTTCTACTTTTCGCACCAAAGTACGTTCAGCTCTAGGAGACAGAACGCGTCTCCTTCCTGAGCGGTATGACGGCTGCGTGGTCCCATGGTGTTTATACTTGCGTACAATTGTTTGTACAGATGAACGTGGTACTTTCAGGCGTTTGGAAATTGTTCCCAAGAATGAACCAGACTTGTGGAGGTCTACAATTTTTTTTCTGAGGTCTTGGCTGATTTCTTTTGATTTTCCCATGATGTCAAGCAAAGAGGCACTGAGTTTGAAGGTATGCCTTGAAATACATCCACAGGTACACCTCCAATTGACTCAAATGATGTCAATTAGCCTATCAGAAGCTTCTAAAACCATGACATAATTTTCTGGAATTTTCAAAGCTGTTTAAAGGCACAGTCAACTTAGTGTATGTAAACTTCTGACCCACTGGAATTATGATACAGTGAATTATAAGGGAAGTCATCTGTCTAAACAATTGTTGGAAAAATTACTTGTGTCATGCACAAAGTAGATGTACTAACCGACTTGCCAAAACATTAGTTTGTTAACAAGAAATTTGTGGAGTGGTTGAAAAACGAGTTTTAATGACACCAACCTAAGTATGTAAACTTCTGACTTCAACTGTATCTATCTATCTATCTATCGATCTATCTCTCGCTCTCTCTCCCCTTTTTAGTCTCTTGCCCATTTATGTCAGTCCTCTCTGTGTTTTGGTCAGTTAATTAATTTGTTTGTTAGTTCATTTGTGATTTAGTTACATTAGTTCACTGCTTATCATTATTGACTGACTTAGGTAACATTGCTGTACCTGAACATTTATACCAATAAAGTTGAGTTGAATTGAACTGAGGATATGTCTGCTTCCTTAGCCCCAACAACAGCTGCCTCTCACAATGACAACAGCTGGGGGGAGGGGAGGAGAATGAGCGTGAGGGAGAGGGGGAGAGAGAGAGGGTTTGAAACTAGGTTTAACAGCCTACCTGTGGGCTTTGGTTTGTGGGGCGCTTAACAGCAGGGGTACAGGGAGAGAGGGGGGGTGCATAGCCACGGGTAGTAGGGGTGCTGAGCCTCTGAAAAACCAGAATTTCAATAAAATATTAATAAAAAAATATACACTTTTTTTATATATATATATTTTTACAAAAGTAGTGAAACTGGGCCTTTAATAGTATTAGCGGACCAATATAGACATCTGTAGCTTGGGGAGAAAAAAATATTTCAGCATCTCTGCTTTGGCAAAAAAGGTAGTTGTATAATTAAGAACTATATCTTGCAGGTTTAAATAGTTGGAATTGTAAGAGTTGTTGCCCTGTCCCTTTCTCCGCGATTGTCATTCTAATGGCATCCAGAAAAAACATTTACATCAAAAGGTGCAAAGTTATGGGCAAAGACACAAAACATCCACATCAAATTAAATATTTTTCTTAATCAAATAACATAGTAAACAACCACTTTTTATGCAGTAAAATGTACCATCCTTACAAAGCACTTAATGTACATGTACTTTACTGTATTGTACATAGGCTGGTCATCTAGGTTTGTACCTGTAGACTTTCCATCAGCAGTTTGTTTTACATTTAACTAGGATAGTCAGATAAGAACAAATTCTTATTTACAATGACAGCCTACCTGGGAACAGTTTGTTAACTGCCTGGTTCAGGGGCAGAACGACAGATTTTTACCTTGTCAGCTCGGGGATTCGATCCAGCAACCTTTCAGTTTCGCAACAAAGCCTCCTTCAATCATGCTGCCAAGCATACCCTCGTAAAACTAACTATCCTACCGATCCCTGACTTCGGCAATGTCATTTACAAAATAGCCTCCAACACGCTACTCAGCAAATTGGCAAATTGGATGCAGTCTATCACAGTGCCATCCGTTTTGTCACCAAAGCCCCATATACTACCCACCACTGCGACCTGTACGCTCTCGTTGGCTGGTCCTCACAACATATTCGTTGCCAAACCCACTGGCTCTAGATCATCTATAAGTCTTTGCTGGGTAAAGCCCCGCATTATCTCAGCTCAATGGTCACCATAGCAACACCCACCCGTAGCACACGCTCCAGCAGGTATATTTCACTGGTCATCCCCAAAGCCAACACCTCCTTTGGCCGCCTTTATTCCAGTTCTCTGCTGCCAATGACTGGAACGAATTGCAAAAATCACTGAAGTTGGAGACTTATATCTCCCTCACAAACTTTAAGCGTCAGCTATCTGAGCAGCTTACCGATCGCTGCAGCTGTACACAGCCCATCTGTAAATAGCCCAACCAACCTACTTCCTACCTCATCCGCATATTTGTTTTTGTTTGTCTGCTCTTTTGCACACCAGTATTTCTACTTGCACATCCTCAACTGCACATATATCACTCCAGTTTTTCTATTGTGTTATTGCCTGTACGTTTGTTTATGTGTAACTCTGTGTTGTTGTTTTTGTTGCACTGCTTTGCTTTATCTTGGCCGGATCGCAGTTGTAACTGAGAACTTGTTCTCAACTGGCCGACCTGGTTAAATAAAGGTGAAATAAATCAAATTAAAATAAAACTGTCTCAGTGCTTTAACAGCTAGGCTACCTGCCGCAATGCAGAATACAGTAATTGAGACGTCAAGTGGATTGTGATGGTATGATGTGGCTCTGTTGGTAGTGCATGGTGCTTGCAATGCTGGAGTTATGGGTTTGATTCCCATGGGGGACCGGTATGAAAATGTACGCACTCCCTACTGTAAATTGGATAACAGCGTCTACTGAAAAGGAATGAATAGCTAGACCATTTCAGTTTTCACATTTGCAAAGTATACTGAACAAAAATATAAACGCAGCATGTAAATTGTTGGTCCCATGTTTCATGAGCTGAAATAAAAGATCCCAGAAATGTTCCATATGCACAAAAAGCTTATTTCTCTCAAATTTGTTTACATCCCTGTTAGTGAGTATTTCTCCTTTGCCAAGATAATCCATCCCCCTGACAGGTGAGGCATACCAATAAGCTGGGCACAATAAAAGGCAACACAAAGATGTGCAGTTTTGTCAGACAATACAATGCCACAGATGTGTCAAGTTTTGAGGGAGCATGCAATTGGCATGCTGATTGCAGGACTGTCCACCAGAGCTATTGCCAGATAATTTAATGTTCATTTCTCTACGATAAGTCACCTCACACGTCATTTTAGAGAATTTGACAGTACGTCCAACCGGCCTCACCACAGCAGACCACATGTAACCATGCCAGCGCAGGACCTCCACATCCGGCTTCTTCACATGCGGGATCGTCTGAGACCATTTCTGTCTGTAATAAAGCCCTTTTGTGTGGAAAACCTCATTTTGATTGGCTGGGCCTGTCTCCCAAGTGGGTGGGCCTATGCCCTCCCAGGCCCACCCATGGCTGCACCCCTGCCCACTAATGTGAAATCCATAGATTAGGGCCTAATTCATTTATTTAAATTGACTGATTTCTTTATATGAACTGTAACTCAGTAAAATTGTTGAAATTGTTGCGTGTTGGGTTTATATATATATTTTGTATATTTCAAGAAACATACAGTACCAGTCAAAGGTTTGGACACACCTATTCATTCCAGGTGTTTTCTTCATTTTTTCACAATTTTCTACATTGTAGAATAATAGTGAAGACATCAAACTATGAAATAACACATATGGAAACATGTAGTAACCCAAAAAGTGTTAAACAAATCATAATATATTTAATATTTGAGATTCTTCAAAGTAGCCATCCTTTGCCTTGATTACAGCTTTGCACGCTCTTGGCATTCTCTCAACCAGCTTCATGAGGTAGTCACCTGGAATAAATTTAAATTAACAGGTGTGCCTTGTTAAAAGTTCATTTGTGGAATTTCTTTCCTTCTTAATGCGTTTTGAGACAATCAGTTGTGTTGTGACAAGGTAGGGTTGGTATACAGAAGATAACCCTATTTGGTAAAATACCAAGTCCATATTATGGCAAGAACAGCTCAAATAAGCAAAGAGAAATTCATCATTACTTTAAGACATGAAGGTCAGTCAATCCGGAAAATTTCAAGAACTTTGAAAGTTTCTTCAAGCACAGTCGTAAAAACCATCAAGCGCTATGATGAAACTGGCTCTCATGAGGACCGCCACAGGAAAGGAAGACCCAGAGTTACCTCTGCTGCAGAGGATAAGTTCATTAGAGTTAACTGCACCTCAGATTGCAGCCCAAATAAATGCTTCACAGAGTTCAAGTAACAGACACATCTCAACATCAACTGTTCAGAGGAGACTGTGTGAATCAGGCCTTCATGGTCGAAATGCTGTAAAGAAACCACTACTAAAAGGACACCATTAAGAAGAAGAGACTTGCTTGGGCCACGAAACACGAGCAATGGACATTAGACCTGTGGAAATCTGTCCTTTGGTCTAATGAGTCCAAATTTGAGATTTTTGGTTCCAACCACTGTGTCTTTGTGAGATGCAGAGTAGGTGAACAGATGATCTCTGCATGTGTGGTTCCTGACGTGAAGCATGGAGGAGGAGGTGTGATGGTGTGGGGGTGCTTTGCTGGTGATGCTGTCAGTGATTTATTTAGAATTCAAGTCACACTTGACCAGCATGGCTACCACAGCCTTCATCCTATTTTTCCAACTTAATTGAGGAAAATAAGAACAATCCGAAATTTCTTTTTGATACTGTCGCAAAGCTAACTAAAAATCAGCATTCCCCAAGTGAGGATGGCTTTCACTTCAGCAGTAATACATTCATGAACTTCTTTGAGGAAAAGATCATGATCATTAGAAAGCAAATTACGGACTCCTCTTTAAATCTGCGTATTCCTCCAAAGCTCAGCTGTCCTGAGTCTGAACAACTCTGCCAGGACCTAGGATCAAGAGAGACACTCAAGTGTTTTAGTACTATATCTCTTGACACAATGATGAAAATAATCATGGCCTCTAAACCTTCAAGCTGCATACTGGACCCTATTCCAACTAAACTACTGAAAGAGCTGCTTCCTGTGCTTGGCCCTCCTATGTTGAACATAATAAACGGCACTCTATCCACCGAATGTGTACCAAACTCACTAAAAGTGGCAGTAATAAAGCCTCTCTTGAAAAAGCCAAACCTTGACCCAGAAAATATAAAAAACTATCGGCCTATATCGAATCTTCCATTCCTCTCCAAAAAAATTGAAAAAGCTGTTGCGCAGCAACTTACTGCCTTCCTGAAGACAAACAATTTATACGAAATGCTTCAGTCTGGTTTTAGACCCCATCATAGCACTGAGACTGCACTTGTGAAGGTGGTAAATTACCTTTTAATGGCGTCAGACCGAGGCTCTGCATCTGTCCTCGTGCTACTAGACCTTAGTGCTGCCTTTGATACCATCGATCACCACATTCTTTTAGAGAGATTGGAAACCCAAATTGGTCTACACGGACAAGTTCTGGCCTGGCTTAGATCTTATCTGTCGGAAAGATATCAGTTTGCCTTTGTGAATGGTTTGTCCTCTGACAAACCAAAACTGTACATTTCGGTGCTCCTCAAGGTTCCGTTTTAGGACCACTATTGTTTTCACTATATATTTTACCTCTTGGGGATGTCATTTGAAAACATAATGTTAACTTTTACTGCTATGCGGATGACACACAGCTGTACATTTCAATGAAACATGGTGAAGCCCCAAAATTGCCCTCGCTAGAAGCCTGTGTTTCAGACATAAGGAAGTGGATGGCTGAAAACGTTCTACTTTTAAACTTGGACAAAACAGAGATGCGTGTTCTAGGTCCCAAGAAACAAAGAGATCTTCTGTTGAATCTGACAATTAATCTTGATGGTTGTAAAGTCGTCTCAAATAAAACTGTGAAGGACCTCGGCATTACTCTGGACCCTGATCTCTCTTTTGACGAACATATCAAGACTGTTTCAAGGACAGCTTTTTTCCATCTACGTAACATTGCAAAAATCAGAAACGTTCTGTCCAAAAATGATGCAGAAAAATGTATCCATGCTTTTGTTACTTCTAGGTTAGACTACTGCAATGCTCTACTTTCCGGCTACCCGGATAAAGCACTAAATAAACTTCAGTTAGTGCAAAATACGGCTGCTAGAATCCTGACTAGAACCAAAAAATTTGATCATATTACTCCAGTGCTAGCCTCCCTACACTGGCTTCCTGTTAAGGCAAGGGCTGATTTCAAGGTTTTACTGCTAACCTACAAAGCACTACATGGGCTTGCTCCTACCTATCTTTCCGATTTGGTCCTGCCGTACATACCTACACGTATGCTACGGTCACAAGACGCAGGCTTCCTAATTGTCCCTAGAATTTCTAAGCAAGCAGCTGGAGCCAGGGCTTTCTCCGATAGATCTCCATTTTTATGGAATGGTCTGCCTACCCATGTGAGAGACGTAGACTCGGTCTCAACTTTTAAGTCTTTACTGAAGACTCATCTCTTCAGTGGGTCATATGATTGAGTGTAGTCTGGCCCAGGAGTGTGAATGTGAACGGAAAGGCTCTGGAGCAACGAACCGCCCTTGCTGTCTCTGCCTGGCCGGTTCCCCTCTCTCCACTGGGATTCTCTGCCTCTAACCCTATTACAGGGGCTGAGTCACTGGCTTACTGGTGCTCTTCCATGCCGTCCCTGGGAGGGGTGCGTCACTTGAGTGGGTTGAGTCACTGACATGATCTTCCTGTCTGGGTTGGTTCCCCCCCCCCCTTGGGTTGTGCCATGGCGGAGATCTTTGTGGGCTATACTCGGCCTTGTCTCAGGATGGTAAGTTGGTGGTTGAAGATATCCCTCTAGTGGTGTGGGGGCTGTGCTTTGGCAAAGTGGGTGGGGTTATATCCTTCCTGTTTGGCCCTGTCCGGGGGTATCATTGGATGGGGCCACAGTGTCTCCTGACCCCTCCTGTCTCAACCTCCAGTATTTATGCTGCAGTAGTTTGTGTCGGGGGGCTAGGGTCAGTTTGTTATATCTGGAGTACTTCTCCTGTCTTATCCGGTGTCCTGTGTGAATTTAAGTATGCTCTTTCTAATTCTCTCTTTCTCTCTTTCTTTCTCTCTCTCTGAGGACCTGAGCCCTAGGACCATGCCTCAGGACTACCTGGCATGATGACTCCTTGCTGTCCCCAGTCCACCTGGCCGTGCTGCTGCTCCAGTTTCAACTGTTCTGCCTGCGGCTATGGAACCCTGACCTGTTCCCCGGACGTGCTACCTGTCCCAGACCTGCTGTTTTCAACTCTCTAGAGACCGCAGGAGCGGTAGAGATACTCTTAATGATCGGCTATGAAAAGCCAACTGACATTTACTCCTGAGGTGCTGACTTGCTGCACCCTCGACAACTACTGTGATTATTATTATTTGACCATGCTGGTCATTTATGAACATTTGAACATCTTGGCCATGTTCTGTTATAATCTCCACCCAGCACAGCCAGAAGAGGACTGGCCACCCCTCATAGCCTGGTTCCTCTCTAGGTTTCTTCCTAGGTTTTAGCCTTTCTCTGGAGTTTTTCCTAGCCACCGTGCTTCTACACCTGCATTGCTTGCTGTTTGGGGTTTTAAGCTGGGTTTCTGTACAGCACTTTGAGATATCAGCTGATGTAAGAATGGCTATATAAATTAATTTGATTTGATTACAGCGATACGCCATCCCCTCTGGTTTGCGCTTAATGGGACTATCATTTGTTTTTCAACAGGACAATGATCCAAAACACACCTCCAGGCTGTGTAAGGGCTATTTGACCAAGAAGGAGAGTGATGGAGTGCTGCATCAGATGACCTGGTCTCCACAATCACCCGACCTCAACCCAATTGAGATGGTTTGGGATGGATTGGACCTCAGAGTGAAGGAAAAGCATCCAACAAGTACTCAGCATATGTGGGAACTCCTTCAAGACTGTTGGAAAAGCATTCCAGGTAATACTGGTTGAGAGAATGCCAAGAGTGTGCAAATCTGTCATCAACGCAAAGGGTGGCAACTTTGAAGAATCTCAAATATAAAATATGCTTTGATTTGTTTAACACTTTTTTGGTTACTACATGATTCAATATGTGTTATTTCATAGTTTTGATGTCTTCGCTATTATTCTACAATGTAGAAAATAGTAAAAAAATAAAGAAAAACCCTTGAATGATTGGGTGTGTCCAAACTTTTGACTGGTACTGTATATTAAGCATTATCAGATTAACTGTTTTGTACAGATAATTATCAGACTGAAATTACAAATGATGGTAAACAGTCAAATACATGTTTGTTTTTTTATCCACAAAAGTAGTGCACTGGGCCTTTACTATTCCTTTATTAGTATTAGCAGACCGATTCAGTACGGGCAAAAATGTTTTTAAATAAATCGCAGCACCCCCCCCCCCAAAATACTTCCCGCAGCTATGGGGAGGGGGGACAGAACATCAGGATCACATCAATGAGCAAAGAGGCTCATGGGAGAAAAATTGGGCGTTGGCTATGGTGAGAAGAAGTGAGAAGTCAAAACAGACAGAAGAAGATGTGTGTGTGAGTGTGTGTGAGTGTTTGTGTGACCACCAATAGAACAGTAGAAGAAGAGAGCCTTCTTTGTGTTTCAAAGTTCAGGGCTAAGATTCTGACTCACAGAAAGCAGCTCTCTGACCTCTGACCGTTGACGGCTAACCCAAACCTCTCTCTTCCAGCCTGATTTCTATCCTAGTATCCTAGTAGCCTGCCCTACTTCCTCCCTACCCTTTCCCTCTGGCCCTAACCCTTTGATGTTTGAAAGTCTGTAAATGTGGAAGAAATATAATGGAAGCCTTACATTATCACTACACTGTTTGGGAGTTTGAGTAGATTTATTTTCCATGTTTGAATGTTGACTCAGATTTGCAAAAAGGTGTGTGGATGAGCGTGGCTTTCTCCTTCTGCCCCAAGCACATTATTACATGATCATTACAGAGTTATACTGTAGTAATCAGTGTGTGTGTGTGTGTGTGTGTGTGTGTGTGTGTAGATGGTGATTGTCACCCATGTCTTCCAGATGGCCGCCGAGACTCGAGACACACACATTTTCTCCCCTGGACAAATTTAGCTAATCCACTTTCTTCCCTCTCCTCATTTTCCCCTCCTTCCTCTCTTGTTCTTGTACTGTCGTCTCTTGGTATTGGGTGGGTGTGGGTGGGTGGGTGTGAGGCATTGGGGGCAGACTGACTGACAGGAGTTATAGTAAATAAGTTAATATGAGTAAATTACACATTTTTCCATTTTAGCATTTCTCTCTGTCACACACACACACTGAGGTGCTGGATACAGTAATTTAGCAGGAATAAATGCATGAGACAGAATTGCATTTCCATTTCAGTCAGCCTCTGGCTCACAACTCAACACTTTGGTCCGCCACAGAAGACAGGGAAGCTAGCCTCCGGGTTGGGAACAAGACACACACACACACACACACACACACACAGAGAGAAGCTAGTTTCCAGTGGTTGAGGAAGAGACGCATACATAAACACACACGAGGGGGAGTGAGCAAGTTCACACTTCTGGGAGAGAAAGAATACACACCCATCTTCCATAATCTGACACGGTCTAGTGTTGCTGGTCTACACACATACGTGCACGCGCACACACACGCACACACAGTTGTGTTTTGGAAAATGAGGGGGAGAGTTCAGATCTAAAATTCTATTCTGTTGTTTGTTTACGTTTCCAGGAGGGTCTCCAAGGGACGAGATACAGCGTGGGAAGAGAGAGAGAGAGAGAGAGAGAGAGAGAGAGAGAGAGAGAGAGAGAGAGAGAGAGAGAGAGAGAGAGAGAGAGAGAGAGAGAGAGAGAGAATGGAGGGAGGGATAGAATTGAGGGAGAGAGACCATTAAAATACTATTAGGGAGGGTATAGTTCTGATCGAATCAAATCAAAGTATATTGGTCGCATACACAGATTTGCAGGTGTTACAGCAGATGCAGTGAAATCCTTATGTTTCTAGCTCCAACAGTGCAGTAGAATATCTCACAATACAATACAAATACACAAATAATACATAAATCGATACAAGAAATCAAGAAACGACAGAATGGGTCCAATCAGCAACCCAGAATAGATATATTACAGTGAGCATGTGTCAGAATTCAGAATATAAATATGTGGTGTGTATAGACAGTATATCATTTGGAAAGACAATGGTATGTACAGTAGGAGGTATATTAGGCTAGGTATATTACAGTAGATACATACACAGTGAGTAAACAACAGTATATTAACAGAATATGAGGGGGCCAGCGTTCAATGACTATCTATACACATGTGGCATTAGTCTCAAGGTGCAGGGCAGAGTACTGGGCAGGTAGCCGGCTAGAGAGTGTGTCTAAGGTGCAGGCCAGGGTACCGGCTAGTGATAGCTTTTCAACAGTCTGATGGCCTGGAGATAGAGGCTTTTTTAAAGTTGGTCAGGACTCAGGACTCATGGTCAGGAAAACCCCTAGCTGTAGCTGTCTTGTGATTCAGTGGATGAATGTTCTTCTGGCCACTGACGACCCCTGCTGTCCTAAACCTAACGGTGCCAGTACAGACCACGCCACGTTTTAATTCTGAGACCAATAGCGTCACCTAGTGGTCATACTAGTTAACTGCCGTCCCGACCGAAAAACGTTAGTTTCCCATAATTCCATTCGCTGTAGGCTACCACACACTGGGGTAGGTAAGGGACCTTGGAGTGCAATATTCTTAGCTTTATGATTAGGACTTTGCCAGGATTACAGTACCAGTCAAAAGTTTGTACACACCTACTCATTCAAGGGGTTGTCTTTATTGTTACTATTTTCTACATTGTAGAATAATAGTGAAGACATCAAAACTATGAAATAACACATATGGAATCAAGTAGTAACCCAAAAAGTGTTAAACCTTTGCCTTGATGACAGCTTTGCACACTCTTGGCATTCTCTCAACCAGCTTCATGAGGTAGTCACCTGGAATAAATGTAAATTAACAGGTGTACCTTGTTAAAAGTTCATTTGTGGAATTTCTTTCCTTCTTTAATGCATTTGAGCCAATCAGTTGTGTTGTGAAAAGGTAGGGTTGGTATACAGAAGATAGTAGAAGATAGTAAAAGACCAAGTCCATATTACGGCAAGAACAGCTCAAATAAGCAAAGAGAAATGACAGTCCATCATTACTTTAAGACATGAAGGTCAGTCAATCTGGAAAATTTCAAAAAAGGTTTCTTTAAATACAGCCACAAAAACCATCAAGCGCTATGATGAAACTGGCTCTCATGAGGATCGCCACAGGAAAGGAAGACCCAGAGTTACCTCTGCTGCAGAGGATAAGTTCATTAGAGTTAACTGCACCTCAGATTGCAGCCCAAATAAATGCTTCACAGACTTCAAGTAACAGACACATCTCAACATCAACTGTTCAGAGGAGACATCGTGAAATCAGGCCTACATGGTTGAATTGCTGCAAAGAAACCACTACTAAAGGACACCAATAAGAAAAGGACAACAGGACATCCTCCAAAAGTCTTCGCCTCACTGTGCGTGCAGATGCACTCACACCTGCCTGCTGCCATTCCTGAGCAAGCTCTGTACTGGTGGTGCCCCGATTCCACAGCTGAATAAACTTTAGGAGACGGTCCTGGGTCTTGCTGGACATTCTTGGGCGCCCTGAAGCCTTCTTCACAACAATAGAACCGCTCTCCTTGAAGTTCTTGATGATCCGATAAATGGTTGATTTAGGTGCAATCTTACTGGCAGCAATATCCTTGTCTGTGAAGCCCTTTTTGTGCAAAGCAATGATGACGGCACGTGTTTCCTTGCAGGTTACCATGGTTGACAGAGGAAAAACAATGATTCCAAGCACCACCCTCCTTTTGAAGCTTCCAGTCTGTTATTCGAACTCAATCAGCATGACAGAGTGATCTCCAGCCTTGTCCTCGTCAACACTCACACCTGTGTTAATGAGAGAATCACTGACATGATGTCTGCTGGTCCTTTTGTGGCAGGGCTGAAATGTAGTGGAAATGTTTTTGGGGGATTCAGTTCATTTGCATGGCAAAGAGGGACATTGCAATTAATTACAATTCATCTGATCACTCTTCATAACATTCTGGAGTATATGCAAATTGCCATCATACAAACTGAGGCAGCAGACTTTGTGAAAATTCATATACGTAAGATTCAATGCTTTGCCTGTTTCATGGTTCGTCAGAAGGCATAGCGGGATTTCCCCGAACATCTAACAGTTGTTCTTATTTATGAAAGTCCTTAGGGGTGGAAGCTATTTACGTTTTAATCAACTCTTTTTTCCCATAATGATTTTAAATTCATAGAAAGTCCAAAAATACAAAAGGAATTGCCTTATATTTTATTGATGAGGTCCCTGAATAAATCAAAGTTGGTTGAATTCATGCAAGTGATTTGGGGTGGAAGCTACTGAAGTTATATAAAGTATTTTTTTAATACATTAAGAAAAAATAATAATTGAAAACAGCCAAATAAAAAAAATACTAAAGTAATTGCCATAGATGAATAAAACCAATCTAAGTCCTATGGGGTAGAAGTATTTACGTTTTTTGGAAGCATTTATCTGTAAAGTTAATCAAAATGAATTGATGGAGTAAAAAAAAGCTAAACAAATTGCGGTGGATTCGAGAGAAGCTGTCTCTGAACAATGTCAAATTGATTTGATAGCGATGTCATGTGATTGAGAAACTATTGACATGTTTCATTACCATACAAAAGTAGGCGTTGCAGTTAAGACGTTACCCCTAAACGGAGGGGAGCAACGCTTTTAACTAAGAAAATACGACACCGAATTGCAAAAACAAGGGGAGTAATTTGTTCTCGATCATCAACTGGTTCAGAATATGTAATTTATATCATTCTTACATGTTCCGTTTAAGAGGTATTAACGAGCAAAGTCCGAATCTTTAATATAAAGCTAACTACGTCTCACGTTGGGGAGAAAGGTAGCAATACTGGTGTTATAAAGATGAAGTTGTCTTCTGTTGTAGTAACATTGATATTAACGGTGGGTGTTCCTTATTACATCTATACACCGTTACCTGCTGCCATCGAGGAGCCTTTGAAACTGATGCTGCTGGACGCCTTATTCCGTGCTATGCTGCAAGTGGTAAGAAACAAGAAGAATAGCTATAAACCCAATCATACTTTACATTGCGTTAGCTTGACAGTTATTTATGTTAACGAGTAACGTTAGTAGGCAATGCAATGCTTTCTCTATTACTCGACCTATGTATCTATCAGAAATCAAGGTAAGACCCAGATGCAAGGAAGGAGGTAGGTACAGGACGGCAGGCAGCCAAAGTGGTCAGGCGGGTGGGCACAGGGTCAGGACAGGCAAGGGTCAAAACCAGGAGGACAAGAAAAGAGCGACTGTGGAAAAAAACAGGAGCTGACACAAAACCGATGGTTGACTTGACAAACAAGAAGAATTGGCAACAGACAAATGGAGAACACAGGTATAAATACACAGGGGATAATGGGGAAGATGGGAGACACCTGGAGGGGGGTGGAGACAATCACAAAGACAGGTGAAACAGATCAGGGTGAGACAGTATCGCGGTCAGGTGCAGCAGGTTTAGGCCTGTTGGTTGGAGACACAGAATTGGAGGCTATACTAGCTAGATAGTTTATAATGCAGCTAACATGTGACGCGTTGTAAAGCTAGCTAGTTAGTCTGAACAAGTAGAACATGTGAACTGATTTGGTGATAGATGTAAAACAATGCTTTACTGTGCTTTCTCCAGTCCTTGTGTAAAATCATATGTGGATAATTGATTTGAACTAGCTAAATACAGAACAAACTCATTTCTAGTGTGTGTGTGTGTGTGTGTGTGGGTGGCCCTTCACCTAGATTTCACACAGTCATGGTGTAAGTAGTGCCTGGGGTAAAGACAAACAAACACGCCCATACACACTGGGGTGAACAGAGCACCTTTAGCCAATTTGTAACTAGTGTCAGTGTAGAAGAGAGCAACATTCACAACGTTGTCTAGACCCCAGGCTGTAGGCTAGTAGGTGAAAGGACCGACAGAGACAGATTGCTAAATGGAACCTTGGGGAGCCCTATCCTGATCAAAGATCTGTGCTGTCTTGCCAACTCCTATGGTAGTCATTGCCAAGGGTGTGACATTGACCATGGAGTTGGTAGGACAGAACAAACACTCACTCTCAAGTCAAAACCCTAGCTCCTAGAACAGGGTTAGCATACTAAACTACCAGGGATACTCCAGCTCTCTCAGACCTCATTAAAATGTCTCTCTCCCCCTCCATCTCTCCCTCTATCTCTCTGTCCTTCTCTCTCCCTCCCCCTCTCCCCCAGGGTGACCTGTGTCAGTGTCTGGGTCTCAGTCACCACATCACAGTGATTCGGGGGCCCACATTGGGGCTGGGGTCCTCGGGGGAGATGGCGGGAGGGCAGGGAGGCGGGGTGAGGGTGAGTGACATGGACTTTGACAGAGTCCCGGTGCGTGTGTACGAGCCCCCTGCCGCGGGGGGAGGAGATGGGGGTCTGAGGAGGGCTGTGATGTTCTACCATGGAGGAGGATGGGCCCTGGGGACCACCAGTAAGTGTGTGTGTTTACCGGCATAAACACATCTAGTTCATGATGTAACCCTAATGTAACAACCTTTGGTTTCTCACTGTCTTCCTCTCTCTTTCTCTCCTCTACTCCCCCCTATCTCTCTCTCTTTCTCTCCTCCTCTACTCCCCCATCTCTCTCTCTTTCTCTCCTCCTCTACTCCCCCATCTCTCTCTCTTTCTCTCCTCTACTCCTCCATCTCTCTCTCTTTCTCTCCTCTACTCCCCCCTATCTCTCTCTCTTTCTCTCCTCCTCTACTCCCCCATCTCTCTCTCTTTCTCTCCTCCTCTACTCCCCCATCTCTCTCTCTTTCTCTCCTCTACTCTTCCATCTCTCTCTCTTTCTCTCCTCCTCTACTCCCCCATCTCTCTCTCTTTCTCTCCTCCTCTACTCCCCCATCTCTCCTCCTCTACTTCCCCATCTCTCTCTTTCTCTCCTCCTCTACTCCCCCATCTCTCTCTCTTTCTCTCCTCCTCTACTCCCCCATCTTTCTCTCCTCTACTCCTCCATCTCTCTCTCTTTCTCTCCTCTACTCCCCCCTATCTTTCTCTCTTTCTCTCCTCCTCTACTCCCCCATCTCTCTCTCTTTCTCTCCTCCTCTACTCCCCCATCTCTCTCTCTTTCTCTCCTCTACTCCTCCATCTCTCTCTCTTTCTCTCCTCTACTCCCCCCTATCTCTCTCTCTTTCTCTCCTCCTCTACTCCCCCATCTCTCTCTCTTTCTCTCCTCTACTCCTCCATCTCTCTCTCTTTCTCTCCTCCTCTACTCCCCCATCGCTCTCTCTTTCTCTCCTCCTCTACTCCCCCATCTCTCCTCCTCTACTTCCCCATCTCTCTCTTTCTCTCCTCCTCTACTCCCCCATCTCTCTCTCTTTCTCTCCTCCTCTACTCCCCCATCTCTCTCTCTTTCTCTCCTCTACTCCCCCCATCTTTCTCTCCTTCTCTACTCCCCCACCTCTCTCTTCCCCCTCTCCCTGTCTTCCTCTCAGAGATGGGGAGCTATGATGTCTTGTGTAGGCAGATGTCTGAGGAGCTGAATGCAGTGGTTGTGTCTGTTGAGTAAGTGTGTCTCCTCTTTTCACACTGTATTAGCTTCAGTTCTACACACACAAACACACACACACACACACACACACACACACACACACACACACACACACACACACACACACACACACACACACACACACACACACACACACACACAGAGACACACACACACTCAACGTGAATGTCTCGGGTTCTTATAACGCCATAGTAACAAGTTAAGGTTTGGACAGAACTGTTAAAAGGATGAAAAAGTGTTTTTTTTATCAATTTTACCATATCAAAAGTGTGTGTGTGTGTGTGTAGGTACCGTCTGGCTCCAGAAGTGCATTTCCCTGTGCAGTATGAGGACTGTCTGGCTGCAGCCAAGCACTTCCTGGAGCCGGGCATTCTGGGAAAGTTGTCTGTGGATCCACAGCGCGTGGCCGTGTCAGGTGACAGCGCTGGAGGAAATCTCGCTGCAGCCGTCGCACAGCAGGTACACACACACACACACACACACACACACACACACACACACACACACACACACACACACACACACACACACACACACACACACACACACACACACACACGTCTACAGAGACACACTAATACACTCTCCCTCTCTTCACAGATCTCGGTAGATGACAGTGTGAGCGTGAAGTTCAGTGTTCAGGCGTTAATCTACCCAGTCCTCCAGGGTCTAGACCTCAACACTCCATCCCACCAACAGAACCACAACATACCCATGCTACACCGCTTTATGATGGCCAGGTACACACACGTACATGTTCACACACACTGGCGTACATCTGCATGCACACACAGTCACACACAGTCACATACACACCTGTGTTAGTAACTCTTCTCTCTCTTTGTCTGTAGGTTCTGGCTGCTCTACCTGGGGGTTGATACCTCTCTCCATCCCCTCCTCTTGTCCCCCTCCTTCCTCCATCATCCCTCCATCCCTCCCTCCGTCCGCTCCCATCTCAACTGGACCACCCTTCTGCCGGCCAAACACATTAAGCATTACAAGCCTGTTGGCGTGGAGATGGGGTCACAGGAGGTCACAGGGCAGGAGGGTGATCTTCTCCCGGGTTTGCTGGATATCCGAGCGGCGCCACTGCTGGCGGAGCAGGGGGTTCTGGGTAGAACACCGCGAGCTTACATTCTAACATGTGAGTACGATGTGCTCAGAGACGATGGGTTGATGTACACCAGGAGGCTACAGGACGCGGGCGTCGCGGTTTCCAGCCATCACTATGACGACGGTTTCCACGGCGCCTTGAATTTGGCTCACTGGCCGTTTTTCTTCGATGTGGGGAGAAGAATGATCAGAGGATACATGGACTGGCTGCAGGAAAACCTCTAGTGTGTGTGTGTGTGTGTGTGTGTGTGTGTGTGTGTGTGTGTGTGTGTGTGTGTGTGTGTGTGTGTGTGTGTGTGTGTGTGTGTGTGTGTGTGTGTGTGTGTGTGTGTGTGTGTGTGTGTGTGTGTGTGTGTGTATGCAGCTGCAAACCCAAAGCCATCTTGCAGTCAGAATTTCAGACCAATGTCCAGGTTAGACAAGCAGATGTTTTTAAGGCTTTTAAACTGGGTTAAACCTGATTGTTGACCTGGGTTAGAATGTCTCTCTTACTGGGTTAAACTGGATCAAACTGGGTTGGACTGGTGTTTTAAACTGTGTTAGAATGTAAGAATATAACACAGACACTGTTCCCTGATTGTAGCTGTTTGCACTCTGGGGGGTGTGTGTGTGTGTCATAATATGTTTGGTTCAGTTAAACCCACACACACGTCATCCTATCCCAGCTCTGCTCACCTGACCTGAACAATACATATGCTGTGTTTTAAACGTGCAGTCTGTTATCTGTCTGTCAAACTAATACACTACAATAAACTTCCATCTAAGTCAATCAATGCGCAGTGTTAGAATGTAGTAATCTGATGACTCCATAAGAGTCCTATTTCTAGAATAGATTGGGTTAAATTATGCTATGTGCACAACTGGGTTATACATCAATGCAATCTATATAGAATTGTGCCTAGATGGAAAAACAATGAGGACTCAAAAGGTAGGGTCATACAACACGATCCCCTGGTGCTGTAAAAAGCAATAACAAAACTTGAAAATGAAGTATGTTCTTTAGACAGGGTATTGAGTGAGGACTTTTCAACCCACAACACTGTGAGAGTTTGATTGTTTTCCGCTGAACAGAATGATCTCTGTTGTCCCCTGTAACTGCTGCTGGGTGTCAGTACTTTATGTACAATTATGATTGTAATGGTTGATTGATGTTTAACCCTCCAATAAATATTGATCAGTTTGAGTTTTTCTCTTGTTTTATACTGTAGGCCTACACACACACACACACACACACACACACAGCCAGTGCAATACGTTTCAAAACGTTTCAAAACGATTTCAACATATAGATGAGTGACACATGTATAATGCATGATACATTTAGCATGTTGCTTATTCTACCAATCCAATGATGTTAGCTCTACAACAGTGCTTAGGAAAGGAGCTGTGGCTAGGAGGGAAGGGGCAAAGGGCGTTGGTCAGTCCGACCAATCACAGAGGAGATACCAAACCAACTTTCGGGGAAGTGTCGTTTGTATTTCCATGACATTGATACCACAAACTTAAAGCTACAACCCCTCAAGGTTGACCTATCATATACGGTTCTTAATATGTTGACACGTGAAGTCAATCCCCATCCAGATCTACCTCGTTTTTGACTGGCCATTCAAAAAATAACTTCTGGTGATTGGCTCAAACGCGCGTCACTTTCACACAGTCCCCACCCACCCTTATACGTCAGTCAGACAACAATGGCGGCCTTCGCTGTAGCACGGAGCAGCTGCGGTCTGCTTTCCGGACTAAAATCTTCTTTTAAAACATTCGGACAGGTAAAACATGGCGTGGCTTCGGCAGCCGTTGCACAGTCCCAGCTGCAGCAACAGTCGCGGCGGTGGTATTCCGTTAGTCATCTCTCCGTTCAGGAGAGGATAGACAGAAAGAGGAATGCTGCGCTGATCGGAGGAGGTCAGAAGAGAATTGACGCGCAACACAAAAGGGTAAATCATCTGAGCATGCGCAAGTGTCTGTCCGTTTGATGGTGTATTGTTTGCCTGTCTGTCGGTCCGTATAACATTTTGTCTGTGTAATGATTGGTGTGTGTGTCTTCTCCACAGGGGAAGCTGACAGCCAGAGAGAGAGTTGCGCTCCTGTTGGATAAAGACTCGTTTGTAGAGTATGACATGTTTGTGGAACATCGCTGCTCTGACTTCGGCATGGAAGAGGACCACAACAAGGTAACACGTCACAACAGAGGTTCCTACATTTTATCCAGCCTATGGACAAAATGGAATAAATGTATTCATTTTTTAAAATGTTGATTCAGTCATGAACATGGTTTCAGTTTCCCTCTCCCTCTAGTTCGCAGGGGACAGTGTGGTGACTGGACAGGGGAGGATCAACGGAAGGCTGGTGTATGTCTTCAGTCAGGTACACACACACACACACACACACACACACACACACACACACACACACACACACATCAAAGTAGTTACCATTTATTTTCATAATAAATGTCTCTTGCTCTCTCTTAGGACTTCACAGTATTTGGAGGCAGTCTGTCTGGGGCTCACGCACAGAAGATCTGTAAGGTAGGAGGACGGGCTCACTCTCCAGGGCCTGGTGGCTCACACCACTCCTGCTTCTCATTCATTACTTCTAGTCACATCCCTTTATGTCTGTAGATCATGGACCAGGCTATGATGGTGGGTGCTCCAGTCATTGGTCTGAACGACTCTGGCGGAGCAAGGATCCAGGAGGGGGTGGAGTCACTGGCTGGATACGCGGACATCTTCCTGGTAAGGGGGCGGGGCTTGATTGGACTGGTTACTGGGATGAGAATGACAGAAAATAAATGACATTGCTTCTAAATGTACTCTCTCCCGGTCTCACGCTCTCTTCCGGTCTCGCGCTTTCCCGGTCTCTCCCGGTCTCCCGGTCTCTTTGTCTTTGTAGAGGAATGTGATGGCGTCAGGTGTGGTCCCTCAGATCTCTCTGATCATGGGTCCCTGTGCTGGAGGAGCTGTCTACTCTCCTGCCCTGACCGACTTCACCTTTATGGTCAAGGTAAGACACACACGGTATAGGAGAACCACAGAACCCTTCCTGCATAGATGTACTGTACAATTAATACAACTAACATGGGTTACATCCGTGTGTGTAGGACACCTCATACCTGTTCATCACAGGTCCTGACGTAGTGAAGTCTGTCACCAATGAAGACGTCACTCAGGAGGAACTGGGAGGAGCTAAAACACACACCGCCGTGTCAGGCGTCGCTCACCGTGCGTTTGAGAATGACATCGATGCTCTGCTCAACCTCCGAAACTTCTTCAACTTCCTTCCCCTTAGCAACCAGGACCCCGCCCCCGTTACTGAGTGCCACGACCCCAGGTACCCAACCACAGAACTCCTCTGACAGACTAGCCAATCACAGAACTGACCATGGCATTTGGGATTTTCCTGAAATGTAATCCATATGAATGGCCTTTGGAGGATGTTTGATCTCATCCCTCTCCTCCTACAGTGATAGACTGGTTCCTGGTCTGGACACCATCGTTCCCTTTGAGACCACTAAAGCCTACGACATGCTGGACATCATCCAGGGGGTACGACACACACACACACACACACACACACACACACACACACACACACACACACACACACACAGCCTGTTGTCTATTGATCTGTGGTTTTAACTTTAGATTGTGGACGAGAGGGAGTTCTTTGAGATCATGCCTAACTACGCTAAAAACATCGTAGTGGGATTCGCTCGCATGAACGGACGAACTGTTGGAATTGTAGGGAATCAACCTAAAGTAGCGTCTGGTGAGTAGAAGAGTCGGATGGATTAGTGATGATGATGATGGTTATGATGGTGATGGTTATGATGGTGGTGGTTATGACGGTGGTGGTGGTGGTGGTTATGACGGTGGTGGTGGTGGTTATGACGGTGGTGGTGGTAATGTTGACGGTGATGGTGGTGGTTATGACGGTGGTGGTGGTGGTTATGACGGTGGTGGTGGTGGTTATGACGGTGATGGTGGTGGTTATGACGGTGATGGTGGTAATGTTGACGGTGATGGTGGTGACAATAATGACGGTGGTGTGATGTTGACGGTGGTGGTGGTGACGATAATGACGGTGGTGTGATGTTGACGTGGTGGTGGTGGTAATGTTGACGGTGGTGGTGGTGGTGGTAATGTTGACGGTGGTGGTGGTGACGATAATGACGGTGGTGTGATGTTGACGTGGTGGTGGTGACGATAATGACGGTGGTGTGATGTTGACGTGGTGGTGGTGGTAATGTTGACGGTGGTGGTGGTGACGATAATGACGGTGGTGTGATGTTGACGTGGTGGTGGTGGTGGTAATGTTGACGGTGGTAGTGGTGATGACAATAATGACGGTGGTAGTGGTGATGACGGTAATGACGGTGGTGATAATGGTGGTGGTGGTGGTGATGACGATAATGACGGTGGTAGTGGTGGTGATACTTCTCCTGTGTGTGTGTGCAGGTTGTCTGGACATTAACTCATCAGTGAAGGGCGCTCGCTTCGTTCGTTTCTGCGACGCTTTCAACATCCCCATCCTCACCTTCGTGGACGTGCCCGGTTTCCTGCCAGGTAGTGCGCAAGTCTGACTTTCCTCATGAATAATTGGCACGTCAAAAAGTAGATGACTCACTTGACAGCTTTCACATAAATTGTGAAACGTCCGTACTGTGATCAACTGTCATTTCTAATCAAAACAAGCTAGATTTTTTCAAACCAGAGGATACCACCTTCCTCGCCGTTTCTCTCAGGTACGTCTCAGGAGTATGGCGGTATCATCCGACACGGGGCCAAGCTACTGTTTGCCTTTGCTGAGGCCACCGTCCCCAAGATCACCATCATCACTAGGAAGGCCTACGGAGGAGCGTATGACGTCATGAGTTCCAAGCACCTGAGAGGAGATGTGAACTACGCCTGGCCGTCTGCAGAGGTGGCCGTGATGGGAGCCAAGGTAACACGACACACACACACACCTTCTACACAAGACCAAGGTAACGCACACATACTTCTAGCCATGGCAACATTCACAATGTCAAAATGGGGGGAAAAAGTTCAGTGCTCACTTTAAAACATTCCCAATACATGTCTGCCTCTCTAACATGTGTTCCCAGGGTGCTGTACAGATCATCTTCAGAGGGAAATCCAACCAGGCAGAGCAGGAGGCTGAATACGTAGAGAAGTTTGCCAACCCTTTCCCTGCCGCTGTCAGAGGTACACACACACACACGCAATCCGTTCCAACAAACCTTACACCCACTCCCCCATCATAACCGTGTGTGTTTTTAGGGTTCGTGGATGACATCATCGTGCCGTCGACCACCCGGAAGAGGATCTGTAGGGATCTGGAGGTTCTGGCCTCCAAGAAACAGACCAACCCCTGGAAGAAACACGCCAACATCCCACTCTAACACACAAACGCCTTCAACCACCCGACCTGTCGGTCTCCAATTTCACCTATAGCTTAGAGCAGGGCTCTCCAACGCTGTTCCTGGAGAGATACCATTCTGTAGGTTTTATCTCTAACCCTGTTCCTGGAGAGATACCATCCTGTAGGTTTTATCTCTAACCCTGTTCCTAGAGAGATACCATCCTGTAGGTTTTCGCTCTAACCCCAATCTAGCGCACCTGATTCAAGTAATTAGCTGAATCAGGTTAGTTACAACTGGGGTTGGATCAAAAACCTCCAGGAGGGTAGCTCTCCAGGAACAGGATTGGAGAGCCCTGGATTAGATCCACTTATCTGTCCCCAACCCTGTGGGACTTGTTGGGAAGAATCTGCCGTGAATCCATAGACTAGTTTGTTAAATAAAATGATTGAAATTGTAAAGATGTCTGTCTTTGTCCTTGTGTGAGACAGAACTTTATATCCCAATGAGAGTTTGAACGTGTGTGTAATGTCAACGGTTTGTAAGGTAAATGTAATTGCTAAAATATACTTAAGTATCAAAAGTAAAAGTATAACTTTCAAATTCCTTTATATTAAGCAAACTAGACAGCACCCATTTTCATACTATATACGGAGAGCCAGAGGCACAACTGACATTTACAAACGAAGCATGTGTTTAGTAAGTCTTCCAGATCAGAGGCAGTAGGGGTGTTCTCGTTAAGTTTGAGAATTGGACCGTTTCTTGTCTTGCTAAGCATCGGAAATGTAATGAGTACTTTGCGTGTCATGGAAAATAGTACATTATTTTCTTTTGGAATGTAGTGAAGTAAAAGTGATATATATAAAGACTAAAGTACAGATACTCTTGTTGGGGCTCAGTCTCCATAGTTCTCCGCCACGTTGTCTTGGTCCTCCCCCTCTGGAGTCAAATAGACAGCTTGTCTTGGAATGAAGTCTTATTTTTATTTATATATATACACAGTGCATTCGGAAAGTGTTCCACATTTTGTTATGTTACTGTCTTGGAGCTCTACGGATAAGTCCTTCGACCTCATGGCTTGGTTTTTGCTCTGACATGCAGACAAACTTTGGGACCTCATATAGACTGTGTGCTTTTCCAAATCATCAGAATGCACCGGAGCTCAATTTACATTTACATTTAAGTCATTTAGCAGACGCTCTTATCCAGAGCGACTTACAAATTGGATAGTCTCATAGCAAAGTCTGACTTTGTCAATTATCAGTTACATTTTTTTAAATAAATGTCAACCTGTTTTCGCTTTGTCATTTTGGGGTATTATGTGTCAATTGATAAGGGAAACATTTAATCCGTTTTAAAATTAGGCTGTAACGTAACAAAATGTGAAAAAAGTCAAGGGGTCTGAATACTTTGAGGGCACTGTATGGAGTCTATTCTTAGAACCGGTCCAATACAGCAAAACACACAATCCAGAAATAGATTACAGATTTTATTTATTTAAAAAAGATAAGATCAACAAGTTCACAGGAAGAAAAAAAACACAGTATTTTAGAAGGTTAAAGGGCAGGTGATGCCATCGCTACAGAAAGAACCAATCATCTCTGATATTTACAGAAGGGCAGCTTAACCAGCCAGTAGAAGTACAATACGGGTGGGTCAAAGTGATAAGACAACCAATCAACTGTTATGTGTAACTACAGCCACATCATAAGACTAGAGGGGTATTCTCTGCTGGTCTCCACCTTCATATGCACTGATCTGAAAAGAGAGGACAGGTGAAATGAATATGGTAGAAGGCTACTGGATATTAGCTGTTACCTGTCCAGGTCTTCCTCATCAGTGCAGATGAAAAGGAAGTCACTTTAGACTATTGAGCCTGCACAACATCTATGGTCGCACTGGACACACCCTTATATGGCGCTTAACAGGCTGGGTATCCATGGCAACAGCCTGAGCAGTAGGGACTAATCAGATATAAGCATTTAGGCAACCGTTTGGCAACAAACAAGATACTTTTTCAGAAAGATAACTGTACAAACAAATAAATCGGACAAAAAAAATTTAAAAACTCACTTCATTTAAAACTTTGTACTAAAGCTACTGAAATTCAAAATATATTTATTTTTAAAACGTTTTTAAAAAGCCGCTATTCCACCGTGGGTGTGTCTGTGAAGCTCTGAGGGGGAGGGGCTTGGGATTTGGCTATGACGTCACAGCCTCTTGTATGGCCAATGAGAACTCTTCTAGTTCTGGTCCCATTGGTTGCTGTTTGGTGCATTTGCCAATAAAACCAAATACAGGATGTTCTCAACACTATCGAAAGGGAAGAGAGATTAAAGAGAGATGAGACAGGAGTGAGAGAGTAAAGATAACAAATGAAAGAGTAAAGATTTATCACATTTAATATCAAGTTCCATCTGGGGGGGGGGGTCTATACATGACGTCGGAAGTGGAACGAAACAACCATACAACTGTGTGGCATGGGGGACTGTATAGCCGGGCGCACAGGGCCATGAGTACCACAGAGCTAGCGGAGAGATTAGCCAGAACGCTAACAATAACAGGAAGTTAAAACAAATCAGTGGGAACAAACAGGAAGGGATGAAAGTTTACAATATTTTTAAAGAAATGTGGAACAATGTTTTGTACGATATTTTGTCCGGTTTGTAGCCAACACACCCACACGTCCACTGAACGATAAAAGATCTTCTCTATGTACGATAGATACTCTGTACGATATTTTGTCCTCAGGGTTGAGTGGGATCCTTCGGCCGGCCAGTGAGTGGATCCCTGGAGCTTCAGGGTAGATCCCAACAGATCCACTCCACACACACACACAAGGCCGTCAACTAGCTGATCAGAGTTCGTCTGGGTGGTCAAGTGTGTGTGATAAAAGTTCTGACAGACAGTCTGATGTTTGATTGACAGCTCATCCTGTCGAAGGCCCCTCCCCTTCCAGGAAGGACTGGGAACACTGGATCAGAACATGGGCATGGTGAAACCCTGGGATAACGGACAAAAGAGATGTCGTTAAATGACAGATATCATCATGGATCATGTTTTAGATATCTTAGGGTCACACTGGTTTACCACTGCAAGGCTGAGTGTGTGTTTGTTCGCCTTACCGACTCGTCCTCGATCATTGCTGCTGAGTCAAAGAAGTCTGGTCTGAGCTCCGCCCTCTCACGCCTGTTCCTGGAGGGAGGCTGGAACGATAGAACGCGAGAATCAACGAATGATGCGATATAGACTGGCCGAATTACACAACAGAATTGACGATCGAAACGACAGAATCAAACACGACAGACAGGAAGTGATGTCACAGCGACAGGAAGTGATGTCACTGACCAGGTCGATGACCATGGTGTCTTCGAACTCCTCGTTCATGTCCTCCAGTTGACCTCGCGATGACATCATGACGTCCTCAAAGATTGGCTCCGCGTCATCCTCCATCAGACCACGACTAGAGAGAGAGAGGTGGGGGGGTCAGTACATACACACACTAGACACACACACACACTAGACACGTACACAGTTTGTCTGACAGTCTGGTTGCGGGCCTTCATGTAGTTCATGGCTGTTCTATCCTTCCTGCTGTCCTCCATCTTCTGTTGGCCTAGCCAAGACATCTGCATCTGGGGACTGCAGAGGAGAGGGTTACACACACACAGACAGTGCACGTACACACACACACACACACACACACACACACACACACACACACACACACACAGACAGTGCACGTACACACACACACACACACACACACACACACACACACACACACACACACACACACACACACACACACACACACACACACACACTTACTTGTGTACATAGTCGTTCTCTGAGCCAGGTTCAGAGTCGTGGTCAGGTAGGTGTGTGTCCGCCGCCTGCCGTGGGTTTTCTCTGAGGACGGTGGAGGTGAGCTGAGGGGTGGTTAGCGCCCCCGGTGTCTGGAGGCTGTCATTACCACGAAGCCAGGAGGCCTCCACACTACTCTCCTCTAGTGGGCCGACAGAGAGAGAGAGAGAGACGGATAGAAACACACATTTTAGCAACATCTGTAGGTACTTGTATTTATAATGTACAAAACATTAGGAACACCTGCTCTTTCCATGACTGACTGACCAGGTGAAAGTTATGATCCCTTATTGATGTCACTTGTTAAATCCACTTCAATCAGTGTAGATGAAGGGGAGGAGAGGTTAAAGAAGGATTTGAGGCAAATGAGACATGGATTGTGTATACGTGCCATTCAGAGGGTGAATGGGCGAGACAAAATATTTAGGTGCCTTTGAACAGGGTACGGTAGTAGGTGTCAGACTCACTGGTTTCAGTGTATCAAGAACTGCAACGCTGCTGTTTTTTTACATTTTTACACTGTTTCCTGTGTGTATCAAGAACGGTCCACCAACCAAAGGACATCCAGCCAACAAGACAACTGTGAGAAGCATTGGAGTCAACATGGGCCAGCATCCCAGTAGAACGCTTTCGACACCTTGTAGTCCATGCCCCGACGAATTGAGACTGTTCAATATTAGGAAGGTGTTCCTAATGTTTTGTACACTCAATGTATGTCTCTGAGATAGACCCACCCTCGATGCGTTTACTCTTGTGTATTGGCGTCCGTCCCTTCTTGCTGCGGATGGAGCTGGTCTTGCTGCTGGCGCCTGATGTTACCGACATCCGGTCCCCATCCTCTCCTCCTGTTAGCAGACTGTTCCGGTAGGAGATTAACGGCAGCCACACGTCCTCACGACGCTCCGACATCGACTCTGACATGAACTTCTCCAGATACGAGTGACTGGGGGGAGAGAGACGGGTTACACACACAGTCTGCTTATTGTGCCATAATAATTTGACACACACACACACACACACACACAGGTACTTACACAGTCTTCTTGTCCTGTCGCAGCAGTTTGGAGGAGAACTCTGAGAGGACCTCTAGGAAGGCCAGGTTAGGAGGAGGGAACTCTGCACCATGGGGGTTCTGGTACTTAAAGGCAAACTCTATACCATCCCTGTGGAGGGGGGAGACAGGAAGAGAGACGAGGGGGGAAACCGGAAGAGACGAGGGGTGAGACAGGAAGAGACGAGGGGTGAGACAGGAAGAGACGAGGGGTGAGACAGGAAGAGACGAGGGGTGAGACAGGAAGAGACGAGGGGTGAGACAGGAAGAGACGAGGGGTAAGACAGGAAGAGACGAGGGGTAAGACAGGAAGAGACGAGGGGTGAGACAGGAAGAGACGCGGGGTGAGACAGGAAGAGACGCGGGGTGAGACAGGAAGAGACGAGGGGTGAGACAGGAAGAGACGAGGGGTGAGACAGGAAGAGACGAGGGGTGAGACAGGAAGAGACGAGGGGTGAGAGAAGTGAGAGGAAGAGTGGGACGAGGGGGGAGAGAGGTGAGAGGAAGAGTGAGACGAGGGAGGAGAGAGGAGAGAGGTGAGAGGAAGAGTGGGATGAGGGCGGAGAGAGGAAGAGAGAGAGACAATCAGCTCATGACGAAACTGGGCCAATTCTTGGAGGTTAAAGAATAAAACCAAAGAAAACATGAGTTGATCAGCTTTCTAACAATCTGTCTGTGTGTGTTGGGTCTGTGTGTGTGTGTTGGGTCTATGTGTGTGTGTTGGGTTTTACTTGTGCAGTGTAGCGACAGCCTCTCTGGTTTTGATCTGGTCCAGGCCGAAGGTGAGGGCGAAGCGCCGGGCCAACTCCTTGATGCCGCTGACGTGAGACGACGTTCTGTCCAGAGTAGGACCCTGGTCCTGAAGAAGCTCGTTGAACAGCTACAACACACAGTGAACAGTGAGTGTGTGTGTCAGTGTGTGTGGTGTGGGTGTGTCAGTGTGTGCGGTGTGTGGTGCGGGTGTGTCAGGTGCGTGTGTGTGTGTGTGTGTGTGTGGTGCGGGTGTGTCAGTGTGTGCGGTGTGTGGTGCGGGTGTGTCAGGTGCGTGTGTGTGTGTGTGTGTGGTGTGTGTGTGTGGTGTGTGTGTGTGTGGTGCGTGTGTGTGTGTGGTGCGTGTGTGTGTGTGGTGCGGGTGTTTCAGTACCTGTTGCAGACTGAGGATGAGGGTCTTGGCACAGAGGATCTTATCACTCTGTCTGGTCTTACTGAGAGTCTCCTTGATGATATCACCATAGTCATTATAATACTGGAGACAGAGAGAGAGACAGACAGAGAGACAGACAGACAGAGACAGAAAGAGAGACAGACAGAGACAGAAAGAGAGACAGACAGACAGAGAGACAGACAGACAGAGACAGAGAGAGACAGAGAGAGAGAGAGAGAGAGAGACAGAGAGAGAGAGAGAGAGACAGAGAGACAGAGAGAGAGAGAGACAGAGAGAGAGACAGAGAGAGACAGAGAGAGAGAGAGACAGAGAGACAGAGAGAGAGAGAGACAGAGAGAGAGAGAGACAGAGAGAGAGACAGAGAGAGAGACAGACAGAGAGAGAGACAGAGAAAGACAGAGAGAAACCAGTCAGATCTTTGGTTGAGGATACAGGAGACTAGCATGACGATGTGACTATCAGACATGAAATGAAAGCATACAAGGATCAGGGACAGAAACAACTATTGTCATGTTTCATTGAACTGTCAGATAGACAGATGACACCAGGTTAGCACCTTCATGTAGTGTTTGAAGATGTCTGCTGCAGCGGGCATGTCCACGATGTCATAGATGATGAGTTTGCTGAAGGCTGCTAGCAGGTTTCTCCTCTTGTGAAGAGCTTCTATCTTATTGGCTTCATCCTCCTCATCGCCTTCTGGACACAGAACATACATACTTAGTGGTCTGTGTGTGTCTGCGTGCGTAGAATGTGTGTGTGCAATAATAATAATAGTAATAATAGTAATAATAATAATATAGGTGGGTGCTTACAATGTTTGAATTGGAAATGTGTTTTTCTGCATATCCCAACTCTCCTGAGACATCCTCAGAGAGCGGGGCAACGGCCAGGAATCAGCCATTATTGAAAGCAACCCAGGAGCAATGAGGGTTAAGTGCCTTGCTCAAGGGCACATTGGTTGATTTTTCAACCAAGTCAGCTCGGGATCTGAACCAGCGACCTTTCGGATACTGGCCCAACGCTCCTAACCGCTAGGCCACCTGCTGTGTGTGTGTCTCTGTGTGTGTGTGTGTGTGTGTGTGTGTGTCTAACCCATGCTCTGGTTCTCATCGTCCTGGTCTATAAAGACGTGGTCCAGGATGAAGGTGAGCAGCTCGTTCTGTAAGGTGCTGTCTGGGTTGAACACCAGGGCCTCCAGGCCTTCTCTGCCCCCAGAGACCAACTGGTGACTGAAGACCATCAGCAGGTCACACAGCAACATGAAGGCCTGTTGTACAGGGAGGGAACACATCATCATTAACACCCTTCTTCATCATCACCACCATCATACATTTAAACTGGAGTGAGAC
This sequence comes from Salvelinus alpinus, assembly GCF_045679555.1. NCBI lineage: Eukaryota > Metazoa > Chordata > Actinopteri > Salmoniformes > Salmonidae > Salvelinus > Salvelinus alpinus. The sequence continues at coordinate 56,910,892 of NC_092095.1, forward strand.
TAGTCGAAGAGGTGTAAACTGGAGTTTAAACTGGTTTGAGACTGGTTTACTGAACTTGAAAAAGACTGGTTCAACAGGTAGGTGTAAACTGGTTTGAGACTGGGGTAGCAGGGAAAGGACACACACTGCTCTTATCATCAATTTAAACTGGAGTGAGACTGGTCTAACAGGTGTAACTTGAGTGACACTAGTCTAACAGGTGTAACTGGAGTGAGACTAGTCTAACAGGTGTAACTGGAGTGAGACTGGTCTAACAGGTGTAACTGGAGTGAGACTGGTCTAACAGGTGTAACTGGAGTGAGACTGGTCTAACAGGTGTAACTGGAGTGAGACTGGTCTAACAGGTGTAACTGGAGTGAGACTGGTCTAACAGGTGTAACTGGGAGTGAGACTGGTCTAACAGGTGTAACTGGAGTGAGACTGGTCTAACAGGTGTAACTGGAGTGAGACTGGTCTAACAGGTGTAACTGGAGTGAGACTAGTCTAACAGGTGTAACTGGAGTGAGACTAGTCTAACAGGTGTAACTGGAGTGAGACTGGTTTATTGAACTGAACTGAGACTAGTCTAACAGGTGTAACTGGGGTGAGACTGGTCTAACAGGTGTAACTGGAGTGAGACTGGTCTAACAGGTGTAACTGGAGTGAGACTGGTTTATTGAACTGAACTGGAGTGAGACTAGTCTAACAGGTGTAACTGGAGTGAGACTGGTTTATTGAACTGAACTGAGACTAGTCTAACAGGTGTAACTGGAGTGAGACTGGTCTAACAGGTGTAACTGGAGTGAGACTGGTCTAACAGGTGTAACTGGAGTGAGACTGGTTTATTGAACTGAACTGGAGTGAGACTAGTCTAACAGGTGTAACTGGAGTGAGACTGGTTTATTGAACTGAACTGGAGTGAGACTAGTCTAACAGGTGTAACTGGAGTGAGACTGGTCTAACAGGTGTAACTGGAGTGAGACTAGTCTAACAGGTGTAACTGGAGTGAGACTGGTCTAACAGGTGTAACTGGAGTGAGACTGGTCTAACAGGTGTAACTGGAGTGAGACTGGTTTATTGAACTGAACTGGAGTGAGACTGGTTTATTGAACTGGAGTGAGACTAGTCTAACAGGTGTAACTGGAATGAGACTGGTTTATTGAACTGAACTGGAGTGAGACTGGTTTATTGAACTGGAGTGAGACTGGTCCGACAGGTGCAAACTGGTTCGTACCTGTTCTTTGACAGGTGTGTTAACATTGGACAGACACTGCTGACAGACAGCCAGGAAGGACTTCACCACTCTCCTCAGAGCCACCAGGTCCTCCTTACTAGGAGTTCCCTCTGTGATCTTCACCAGCTGCCACAGTATGGAGTAGTGGGAACACTGCAGGGCCTGGACAGCGATCTGCTCTGGCATGGCCCCCTGCTCAATACCAGCCTTCAACAACCTGTAGCAGCTACCAAACAGGTCCCACCGCGTCAGGTCATGAGCACTGGGAACACACACACACACACACACACACACACACACACACACACACACACACACACACACACACACACACACACACACACACACACACACACACACACACACACACACACACACACACACACACACACACACACACACACACACACACACACACACACACACACACACCAGTCAGAGTCTAGGGAGGACCTTTATATTCATGACTTACTGAGAGGGACGGACAGAAGGAGCGAGGGTCCTACTTGAAATGAGACAGAGGAAGGACGGTCTTACTTGTGGAAGGCCGTGAGTCTCTTGAGGGTAGACAGAACGTTGTAGATGTCGTCGTCGTCGGCCTCCTCGGCCTCTTGCAGCAGGTCTTCTACGGAGTGTGTGAAGCGGTCCGTCATCTCGTCGATGAGTTGCGAGCGGGCGATGTCCACTCTGTTCATGATGGTGTACTCTTCAGAACACAGGATGCTGTAGGTCTTACTGCAGGCCTCCAGCACGTCTGTCTCAATGTGTTTCTCTACCACCAGGCGGATCTGCTTCAGTAAGGCATCTAGGTGCTGGGAGAAGGAGGGAGGGAGGGAGGGAGGGAGGGAGGGAGGGAGGGTCAGTAACTACCGTACAGTCACCATAAAGAAAACTTCACACACAAAAATGTTAACTAGGCCTCTCGCACGCACACAACGTTGTCTCACACACACTCCTACCTTCTCCATACGGCCAGCGCTGTACACGTCCAGGTCAAAGAACATGGGGATCTGTAGCAGGTTAGCCACCTTCTCAGAGTCGGCCTGGTACTTGGACAGGAGCATGGGCAGGGCCATGATGAAGTGTTCTGTCAGTTTGTTCTTGTCGTCGATCTGAGTCTTCCTCTCCTTCGCCGTGAGAACCCGCTTCCCAGTGCCCCTGCCGACGGGTGGGTGAGCCTCTGCTGCCTGCCGGATGGTGCACACCATCAACTCTATCAGGGAATTCTCCTGTCTGTCTGACAGCACTGTGATGAGATAGAGGAGATGACAAGGAGAGAGATCACCGTCTGATCCGCAATCAACTCTTTAAAAACAGATACTGCGATAAACAGACACCCAGTGAGTTATGGTAAAGATCTAGAGACGTGTGGTCCTCACCCTCCTCTCCTTGTACAGGCTCCTCCAGCAGTAATTCAGTCATACACTCCCAGTCCTTCAGCAGCTCCTGAGAACTCTCCCACAGAGAGTCCACCAGATAGGCTGCATGTTCATGAAGCTCACTCTCCAAGAAGAACAGCACCAGCATGCGGAGGAGGTTGCCGTTGGGGCTGCTCCTCCCTCTCCTCTTAGCCAACTCCTCCTCTGCCTGGGGGTCATGTCTGCTGAACAACCTGCACACAAAGTGGAATGTTGCTGGAAAAGGTCAATAATCGGCCAATATTAAATCGCGGAATGGATTTATCGGTTGGATTCCAACACTCAGACAGGCAGGCAGACTCACTTCCTGTGCAGAAACTCTCCTGCTGCCACGGCGACAGGTCTGTGGGCGGAGTAAACCAGGTGGTAGACATTCTCGCAGTCCTCATTGGACAACGCATCCTCGCTGCCCCTAGAACAACCAATCACAAATAGTTACATTAAACGCCGCAGCCAATCCCAAACCGTTACAATAAGCACACAGGGTCTCATTATACGAGTATGTGTGAAATGGCAAACGTGTGTGTTTGTGTTGATATGTAAACGTGTGTGTGTTTGTGTTGATATGTAAACGTGTGTGTGTTTGTGTTGATATGTAAACGTGTGTGTGTTTGTGTTGATATGTAAACGTGTGTGTGTTTGTGTTGATATGTAAACGTGTGTGTGTTTGTGTTGATATGTAAACGTGTGTGTGTTTGTGTTGATATGTAAACGTGTGTGTTTGTGTTGATATGTAAACGTGTGTGTTTGTGTTGATATGTAAACGTGTGTGTGTTTGTGTTGATATGTAAACGTGTGTGTGTGTTTGTGTTGATATGTAAACGTGTGTGTTTGTGTTGATATGTAAACGTGTGTGTGTTTGTGTTGATATGTAAACGTGTGTGTGTGTGTGTTGATATGTAAACGTGTGTGTGTTTGTGTTGATATGTAAACGTGTGTGTGTGTGTTGATACGTACTGCAGGATGAGCGTGATCAGTCTAATAGCCTCCACAGCCACGTCATACTCCTTATCCAGAGTCATGGACACGATGCGGTCCTTGAAGCGGTTGGTGAACAGCTCCAGTTTGGGAAACAGCTCTCTGTTGGTGTACAGGTTCTGGAGGGCCTTCAAACACTTCAGACGTACCTCGCCTTGCTACGCACAGAGAGAGAGACAGAGAGAGGAGACACAGAGAGAGAGAGACAACGGAGACACACAGAGAGAGAGACAGAGGAGACACACAGAGAGAGAGACAGAGGAGACACAGAGAGACAGAGAGAGAGACAGACAGAGGAGACACAGAGAGAGAGAGACAGAGGAGACACAGAGACAGAGAGAGAGACAGAGAGTGTAAGTGTCTATGTGCATGCCCCTGTGTGTGTGTGTGTGTGTGTGTGTGTGCGCGCGCGCCTACCCGGTCGTGTAAGGTCCATCCTACATATTTCAGGTAGCTGTCGTTGAGGAAGGCGTCAGAGTACATCTTCATCCAAACTCCAATCTCCTCAATACAGATAGCTCTGATCTCAGCTATAGCATCCCTGAAACACACCCCAACGTCATCATCACTGCTTTCATTACTGTGTGTGTGTGTGTGTGTGTGTGTGTGTGTGTGTGTGTGTGTGTGTGTGTGTGTGTGTGTGTGTGTGTGTGTGTGTGTGTACCTGTAGCGGTGGACAAAGATTCCTTTGAAGATAGAGTTCATCATGTTCTCAATCTCATCCTGGTTCTCCTGGAGCTGTGGGGGAACGACAGTCAGAGTGTGTGTGTGGTCTGTTTCAGAGGAACGACAGTCAGGGTGTGTGTGTGGTCTGTTTCAGAGGAACGACAGTCAGGGTGTGTGTGTGGTCTGTTTCAGAGGAACGACAGTCAGAGTGTGTGTGTGGTCTGTTTCAGAGGAACGACAGTCAGAGTGTGTGTGTGGTCTGTTTCAGAGGAACGACAGTCAGAGTGTGTGTGTGGTCTGTTTCAGAGGAACGACAGTCAGAGTGTGTGTGTGGTCTGTTTCAGAGGAACGACAGTCAGAGTGTGTGTGTGGTCTGTTTCAGAGGAACGACAGTCAGGGTGTGTGTGTGGTCTGTTTCAGAGGAACGACAGTCAGGGTGTGTGTGTGGTCTGTTTCAGAGGAACGACAGTCAGAGTGTGTGTGTGGTCTGTTTCAGAGGAACGACAGTCAGAGTGTGTGTGTGGTCTGTTTCAGAGGAACGACAGTCAGAGTGTGTGTGTGGTCTGTTTCAGAGGAACGACAGTCAGAGTGTGTGTGTGGTCTGTTTCAGAGGAACGACAGTCAGAGTGTGTGTGTGGTCTGTTTCAGAGGAACGACAGTCAGGGTGTGTGTGTGGTCTGTTTCAGAGGAACGACAGTCAGAGTGTGTGTGTGGTCTGTTTCAGAGGAACGACAGTCAGGGTGTGTGTGTGGTCTGTTTCAGAGGAACGACAGTCAGAGTGTGTGTGTGGTCTGTTTCAGAGGAACGACAGTCAGGGTGTGTGTGTGGTCTGTTTCAGAGGAACGACAGTCAGAGTGTGTGTGTGGTCTGTTTCAAAGGAACGACAGTCAGGGTGTGTGTGTGGTCTGTTTCAGAGGAACGACAGTCAGGGGGTCAGAGTGTGTGTGTGTTCTGTTTCAGAGGAACAACAGTCAGGGTGTGTGTGGTCTGTTTCAGAGGAACGACAGTCAGGGGGTCAGAGTGTGTGTGTGGTCTGTTTCAGAGGAACGACAGTCAGGGGGTCAGAGTGTGTGTGTGGTCTGTTTCAGAGGAACGACAGTCAGGAGGTCAGAGTGTGTGTGGTCTGCTTCAGAGGAATGACAGGTGTTGGATCCTAGCCCCTCCTCCAACCACCAGCAGACCAATCACGTACCTCCTTCCTCTTCTGCAGCAGCAGCTCTAGCTTCTCATTGGCTCGTTTTCCGGCCATCTTGTTCCTCTCAGCCTCATACTGTCTCTGGGTGTTGTCCTGGTGGATACTGAGGTTCAACGCTACGTTCACCAACGCTGTCATCAACTTCATCGCTGGAGGGAGAGGACAGAGCGGGCCACAATACAACTGATCTTCACGAACCACAAATATATATTACAGAGACTTATAGATAGATCTTGTAATCTACACCGAGCAATGTACACCGAGCAATCAGAGATCGATATAGAGAGAGGAGAGAAGAGAGAGGGAGACAGAGGGAAAGGGAATCTCTTACCTGCCAGTGTGCTGGTGTGTCTGAAAGCTCTGACCTGTGAGTCAGATAGTCCCGTGAGGAGGGATATGACCGTGTCCATGAGGTACTCATCATAGATGATGCTGTACTGGCACTGACGTATCAATACGCAGATGAACTCACAGAAGTTGTAGCGGAACTTCTTCCACAGCGGCCCGGGCATGGTGAGAGGGTAGTCCCCACTGTCCTGCAGACCACAGATAAACATGATCAATATGTTGATCTATTACCGGGGTGAGGACATGGTGAGAGGGTAGTCCCCCACTGTCCTGCAGACCACAGATAAACATGATCAATATGTTGATCTATTACCGGGGTGAGGACATGGTGAGAGGGTAGTCAATCAATTAAGATTTATTTATAAAGCCCTTTTTATAATCAGCAGTTGTCACACTGTCCTTGACGTACATCAATACGTTAATACACACGTCAGTCTATATCCACCCGCCCCTCCCTCCCCTCATCCGACCAATGACAGCTTTGATGCATTACCTCGTCAAACTCCTCTGTCATCTTCCTGATGATCTCAGCATTCTGCATGTTCCGGAACATCTCGATGCGCACGGTGCCTGAAGAGGGTTACGCACAACCACAATACAACCTTTAACCACAATACAACTTTTAACAACCACAATACAGCCAACCTGGAAATGAGGCCTATATAATCAGAATATTGTCTGGTGTGTAGGTAGCAGTAGACTATGACAGTAATACCTTTGCAGCCAGAACACTGGATAAAGAAGTTGATGAGGTCCAGTAAGGCGATATCTCTGTCCTGCTTGTACGACTCGATCCAGTCATCAACCACAGACTGCATGGCACTCTTTCCCATTCTGACCACCTCAAACAGAGTGACGGGGTCTCCTCCCTCGCCGTTGGTCTGAGGGACCCCATTGGCCTTCCTCCCTTTAGCCCCGCCTGTAGCCTTCTCCGCTGGGGACTTCCGAGGCTTCTTATTGGCTGCCTAAAAGGGGGAGGGGCAATGGGTTCAGATATACAGGAAGAGACTATGCAGAGAGAAGGAACCTCGTAGAAAGGTGTTCTTACTGGTGGTCTGCCAGGCCTCCCTCTCTTCTTCTTGCCTTTAGTGTCTGTCGGGTCCTCCAGCTCACTCACACTCACACTCAGACTCACTGTGTCTGCCGCTCCGCTCTCATTGGACGAGTCCCTGCAACACACACACACACACTTATACTGAGAGGGATACACATACATAATTCTACCCACACTCAGCGAACACAACATACATCACACACACACCTACGTTCGACTAATTACCGCTCAGGGGTGTGTTGTGATCTCTTAATGAGGCTTTGGTTGACGATGCAACAGGGAAAGACTCACTGTAGGACAGGCAGCTCAGAGGTGATCATCCTGACTGCTGCAGGGGAGGGATGTGTGTCCTCAGGAAAGGGTCCGCTGGAGGGAGGGGTGTGGCTCGGTACGGGGTCAACCGTGTGCGTGTGGGGGGGGGGGGGGGGTTACAGAGGGGTGACCAAATTCACTCAACACTGGGGACACAGCACCTCACAACACACCAGCCCCTAGAAAGAGAGACACACAGTTTAGCCATGTCACAAATGTCTGGTGATTTAGTTTGTAATATTCTCAAGATTTACGCAACTTGAAAAAGAGAACGAAAAAAGGAATGATAGGAGAAAGAGTGAGTATCAGAAGAGATAGAAGGTAGGGAGGAGGAGAGAGAAAGCAGGCAGAGAAGAGGAGAAAGAGTGGAAAGGGAGACACCAACTGGCCACTTTAGGAAGTGCAACAGTAAAGTCTAGAGGGGGCGTGTCGAGAGTGTGCACGTTTCAAACAGAAAGAGGTCTAATCATGTCAACAACATTCTGACCAATTACATTTAATAATTTCAACCACAACATTATAAATTCTAATCATTTCAAACAACGTGATTTCAACTTAAAGTGAAGAAAAAGTTTCCTTGAAAAGATCTTCACAACAAATCCCATAACAAACACAGGATGTTTTGTTGTCAAATCTGATCCTTTATGAAAAGGGGAAATCATTTTTTACTGGTCAGACCCCAGAGTTTTTCCATGGTTGCAAGGTCAGGAAAACTCTAGGGCTCCTTCTATAGGCTATACGTTAGATCTAATTGTCCTATCAATTTGCTTGCCTGGATAGGAATAAACTCCTGGCCCTATTTATAGAAATAACAGTCATTACTACATATTAGGCCTAGTGCATTAAATATCAACGAGTGGGTGCAGTACCCTGCTTTGGCCACCAATGGCAGTATGATCCACAAAGTCCTCTCACCTCCATCAACATAAACACACTTTATACGGCTTTAACAAGGTTTCGATAATTTGAAAAATCATCTAACCTCTCAATAAGTTAAACGTGAGTTTATGTGGTGTTTTGTCTCTTTGTTGAGTGTGTCTAGGGAGTGTTCTGGAGGGTGAGTGTGTGTGTGTGGCTGAGACTGGGCTTAAACAACAGTAGGGGGCAGGCTAGGAGAGACTGTATTTAAATGTTCTCACACACAGAGAAACTGGAGAGAGCTTGAGCACGCCAGCCGAGTGAGTCTGTTACCAACACATGCACATTGCACACCCCCCTCTGTCTGTCTGTCACACACAGCAGGGCACACAGAGAGAAGTGCTGAGGGAAGAGATGGTGGATTCTCAGCTTTATCTCAGCTATAGCTAGGTCTATCAACTTTTGTTTATTGAGGTTTGTGAATATATACAAAATATAGCTAGTTTGTACCGGTATATAATATACATATGATAATTTATTGATTGATTAAAGTAAATTGTTGATTGGACTTGTAAGTAGAAAATGTCAGTATATTTTTTACCCAATATTGGGTACCATATAATGGTACACATTGAGGTTAACTAATAAAAGGTGGTAGGATGTGAAGAGCTGTAAAAACACAGAGGGAAATCCTGAATGCTAACCACCAGCTACTGTCATTATGCAGTACAACCCCCCTACCACCACCACTTCTAGTAGCATCTCTCCAGGGATCACTACGGTCCCACTGTTGGCTGAAACGTGTGCTCTCCATCTCTGCCTCTCCTCCCTTGCTTCCTTCCCTTCCCTCCCCAATTCTATATTCTCTCCGGACAAAAGAAGGCTAAAGCAACAGGGGAAATCTGTGTGGCTGGGTTCAGATAGTATTTGAAAGCTGTGCGTCACCTTGGCAGAAGGCCAGAGATGGGTGTCTGCCAGAGTTGTTATTGACCATCGACTGAAGACTACTGCTACTAATACTCCTTAATTAACATCCATCTCGCTCTCACACAGAAGCCTGGAGGGAGTGTCTGTTCACTGTTAAAAAGAGAGCAGCCAACACACACACACCTGTGGTCTCTGTATTCCAGTTACTGGACTCTGACCGCTTTGGGAGCTGCCCGGGTGAGAGGTTTGTGTGTGTGTGTGTGTGTGTGTCCTTTTCTCACGGAGCAGAGCAGCTCCACAAGGAGAGACAGAGAGAGTGGAATTGTGTGATTTCACTGCTTGGAGCGCTCTGAAGCACTCACCCTGACATTCCAGGTGGTGCTGTGGCATCAGGAATGTGTGTGTGTGTGTGTGTGTGTGTCATACCACACAGAATAACCAGAGCTTCCTCTGCTACAATAGGCTGATCCTGCTTAGAATCAATGTGAGAGATCACACACACGGAGGCAGGCAGCGAGGGCTTATATAACACGTTACAGACAGTTATCCAGCGCTCATATTTTATCATCTGTGGTCTGACTGAACACACATAGAACTGTGTGTGTGTGTGTGTGTGTGTGTGTAAGCCACTTAACATGCATGACATGTACTCCGGGAGGCAGGGAGGCATTGCCATGGCAACCCGTGTGGGTCATAAGCCCCCCCCCCCCCCCCCCTGATTGGCTGATCAGTGAGAAGGGACCGGGTGGGGAGAAGAGAGAGTGATAGAAGGGGGAGATTGGGGGAAAGAGGAGAGGGACAGGGGGTAAGAAGGCACAAAAGAGATGAAGAGATCTATTGTGATCTCTGGGGATTCCTTAGAAGTCCTTTTCACTGCTGTTAAGAATCTCCACTGTTTTCAACTATGACGACCTGGCGGATAATAACACATTATCCACATTATCACCTACCCACATTATACAATCCTATTTCACCTGAATAAAGTCGGCCATAAGAATGCTGTCATAATGGGAACAAGGACAGAGAGTACTGCCACTAGGCTGCCTCTGTCCAACAAAGCTGTGGGAACTAACAGCACTGAAGATGAGGAGAACACGTCTCTTGGGAGGAGGAAGACAGCAGTCAACTGTAAAAGATCCTATCATTTGGCAGAGCATGACCCTTCACTCAGACAGCTCCATGTTGGCGGCAGGTAGCCTAGTGGTTAGAGCGTTGGGCCAGTAACCGAAAGGTTGCTAGATCGAATCCCCGAGCTGACAAGGTAAGAATCTGTCGTACTGCCCCTGAACAAGGCAGTTAACCCCCTAGGCCGTCAGTGTAAATAAGAATTTGTTCTTAACTGACTTGCCTAGTTAAATAAAGGTTAAATAAATACAAACGTGATAGTGAGAGAAAAGGTGTTGCCTACATCAATAATGCATCTTAACAAGATTCGTAGAGATCACACACAAAATGCTGCACACACACTATTCAAGCTTCTGCACTGTAAAGAGCATCACTCATAAGAAAGTGATCCTGTCCGAATCCAAAACAACAAAAAACAGCCAAGGTGTTTCCAACAGCAGCTAGACAGAGGTGAAAGAGGGAAATAGCATATAAAAAGACAGCTCTACCAGACTGCTGCCTGCAATTACTGGGCCATTCAATCTGGAACAAGACAACTAGGCCAACTAGTAAAAAAAAAGGACACGATTATAGTCTCTGAAATGTCACACCATTTTCTGAAACATAAAACCATGTCATTTGGATGAGGACTTTTGGGCATGCTATTGTCCTCTGATCTGAAACAGTTGTAGACTCCAGAGAAATGAGGGCAGAGAGATCCGAGGAGTCAGCCATGGTCCTCAAACCACACTACACCAGCTCTAGCTAGGACTGGGATGATACGGACTGCTCCAGCTATTTACTTCTGTCTCATCTCAATACTGCCCTGTCAGTTGAACAGTGTGGGGGTTCTTATCTCGGAGGTTCTGTATGAGAGCCAACAAGCCTGGCGCGGAAGAGAGAAAGAGAGAGACCATAGCATCCTTAAGAGGTATAATAACAAGACTTTTCACCTGAGAGAAGGGAATGCCAGAGCGAGAGAGACGGCAGAGGAGGATGATCAAATTATATAGATCAAGAGAGTCTGAGAAGAGTGAGAATAAATTAACAAGAGATAGGAAAAGAAGGGGACCAGTATTATCCCCATGCAGGTCAATGGGAGAGATGGAACTCTCCTAACCCAGTCATGACCCCAGTCATACAAGGAAGGAGAAGCAGACAGACACCTTAAGGCAGGGGTCCCCAATTACATTCAGCTGTGGGCCGAGTTTTCCTTGAGCGGATGGTCGGAACTTAGCTATAAATAATTTGACTGTAAGAATCCCAAACAGATACAGTGCCTTCAGAAAGCAGTCATACCCCTTGACTTATTTCACATGTTGTTGTGTTACAGCCTGAATTCAAAATGGATTCACATTTATTTTTATTCTCACCCATCTAGTCAATAATGACAACCCTATAATGGCAAAGTACAGACATGTTTTTAGACATTTTTTGCAAATGTATTGAAAATGAAATACAGAAATATCTAATTTCCATAAGTATTCACACCCCTGAGTCAATACCTTGTAGAAGCAGCGAGTACAGCTCTGAGTCTTTCTGGGTAAGTCTCTAAGAGATTATTGTGGAACATTTTCCCATGATTCTTTTCAAAATTCTTCAAGCTCTGTCAAATTGGTTGTTGATCATTGCTAGACGACCATTTTCAGTTTGACATATATTATCAAGTAGATTTAAGTCAAAACGGAAACTCGGCCACTCAGGAACATTACTGTCTTCTTGGCTCCAGTGTAGATTTGGCCTTGGTTACTGTCTAGGTTACTGTCCTGCTGAAAGATGAATTGGTATCCCAGTGTCTGGTGGAAAGCAGACTGAACCAGGTTTTCCTCTAGGATTTTGCCTGTGCTTAGCTCCATTCCATTTATTTTTTATCCTGAAAAACTCTCCAGTCCTTAACAATTACAAGCAAACCCATTACATGATGCAGCCACCACTATGCTTGAAAATATGGAGTGGTACTCTGTGATGGATTTGCTACAAAAAAAATGCTTTGTATTCAGTACGAAAAGTGAATTGCTTTGCCACATTTTTTACGGTATTACTTTAGTTCCTTGTTGCAAACAGGATGCATGTTTTGTAATATGTTTATTCTGTACAGGCTTTCTTCTTTTCACTCTGTCATTTAGGTTAGTATTGTGGAATAACTACACGGTTGTTGACCCATCCTCAGGTTTCTCCTATCACAGCCATTAAACTCTGTAACTGTTTTAAAGTTATCATTGACCTCGTGGTGAAATCCCTGAGAAGTTTCCTTCCTCTCCGGCAACTGAGTTAGTAAGGGCGCATGTATCTTTGTTGTGTATTGGTACACCATCAAAAGTGTAATTAATAACTTCACCATGCTCAAAGGGTTTTAAGAAACGTTCACTCCTGAATTTATTTATGCTTGGCATAACAAATGGGTAGAATCACTACTGACATTTCAGCTTTTCATTTTTTATGAATTAGTAAACATTTCTAAAACCATAATTCCCCTTTGAAATTATGGGGTACTGTATGTAGACCAGTGACAAAAAAAATCTAAATTGAATCCATTTTAAATTCAGGTTGTACCAAAATGTGGAAAAAATCTGAATGCACTGTATGTATGCATGTATGTAAACTCAGCAAAAAAAGAAACGTCCTCTCACTGTCAACTGCATTTATTTTCAGCAAACTTAACATGTGTAAATATTTGTATGAACATAAGACTCAACAACTGAGACATAAACTGAACAAGTTCCACAAACATGTGACTAACAGAAATTGAATAATGTGTCCCTGAACAAAGGGTGGGGGTCAAAATCAAAAGTAACAGTCAGTATCTGGTGTGGCCACCAGCTGCATTAAGTACTGCAGTGCATCTCCTCCTCATGGACTGCACCAGATTTGCCAGTTCTTGCTGTGAGATGTTACCCCACTCCTCCACCAAGGCACCTGCAAGTTCCCGGACATTTCTGGGGGGAATGGCTCTAACCCTCACCCTCCGATCCAACAGGTCCCAGACGTGCTCAATGGGATTGAGATCCGGGCTCTTCGCTGGCCATGTCAGAACACTGACATTCCTGTCTTGCAGGAAATCATGCAGAGAACAAGCAATATGGCTGGTGGCATTGTCATGCTGGAGGGTCATGTCAGGATGAGTCCGCAGGAAGGGTACCACATGAGGGAGGAGGATGTCTTCCCTGTAACGAACAGCGTTGAGATTGCCTGCAATGACAACAAGCTCAGTCCGATGATGCTGTGACACACCGCCCCAGACCATGATGGACCCGCCACCTCCAAATCGATCCCGCTCCAGAGTACAGGCCTCGGTGTAACGCTCATTCCTTCGACGATAAACGCGAATCCGACCATCACCTCTGGTGAGACAAAACTGTGACTCGTCAGTGAAGAGCACTTTTTGCCAGTGCTGTCTGGTCAGGCGACGGTGGGTTTGTGCCTATAGGCGATGTTGTTGCCGGTGATGTCTGGTGAGGACTTGCCTTACAACAGGCCTTCAAGCCCTCAGTCCAGCCTCTCTCAGCCTATTGCGGACAGTCTGAGCACTGATGGGGGGAATTGTACATTCCTGGTGTAACTCGGGCAGTTGTTGTTGCCATCTTGTACCTGTCCCGCAGGTGTGATGTTCGAATGTACCGTGCATGTGTTGTTACACGTGGTCTGCCACTGCGAGGACGATCAGCTGTCCTTTCCTGTCTCCCTGTAGCACTGTCTTTGGCGTCTCACAGTACGGACATTGCAATTTATTGCACTGGCCACATTTGCAGTCCTCATGCCTCCTTGCAGCATGCCTAAGGCAAATTCACGCAGATGAGCAGGAACCCTGGGCATCTTTCTTTTTGTGTTTTTCAGAGTCAGTAGAAAGGCCTCTTTAGTGTCCAAAGTTGTCATAACTGTGACCTTAATTGCCTACCGTCTGTAAGCTGTTAGTGTCTTAACGACCGTTCCACAGGTGCATATTCATTAATTGTTTATGGTTCATTGAACAAGCATGGGAAACAGTGTTTAAACCCTTTACAATGATGATCTGTGAAGTTATTTGTATTTTAACGAATTATCTTTGAAAGACAGGGTCCATGAAAAAGGGTACGTTTCTTTTGTAAATGTACAGTTGAAGTCGGAAGTTTACATACACCTTAGCCAAATACATTTAAACTCAGTTTCACAATTCCTGACATTTAATCCTAGTAAAAAATCCCTGTCTTAGGTCAGTTAGGAATAGCACTTCATTTTAAGAATGTGAAATGTCCGAATAATAGTAGAGAATTATTTAATTCAGCTTTTATTTCTTTCATCACATTCTCAGTGGGTCAGACGTTTACATGCTACCAAATACTAATTGAATGTATTGCCTTTAAATTGTTTAACTTGGGTCAAATGTTTTGGGTAGCCTTCCACAAGCTTCCCACAATAAGTTGGCTGAATTTTGTCCCATTCCTCCTGACAGAGCTGGTGTAACTGAGTCTGGTTTGTAGGCCTCCCTGCTCCGACATGCTTTTGCAGTTCTGCCCACAAATTTTCTATGGGATTGAGGTCAGGACTTTGTGATGGCCACTCCAATATCTTGACTTTGTTGTCCTTAAGCCATTTTGCTACAACTTTGGAAGTATGCTTGGGGTCATTGTCCATTTAGAAGAACCATTTGCGACCAAGCTTTAACTTCCTGACTGACGTCTTGCTTCAATATATCCACATAATTTTCCACCCTGATGATGCCATCTATTTTGTGAAGTGCACACGTCCCTCCTGCAGCAAAGCACACCCACAACATGATGCTGCCACCCCCGTGCTTCACGGTTGGGATGGTGTTCTTCGACTTGCAAGCCTCCCCCTTTTTTCTCCAAACATAACGATGGTCATTATGGCAAACAGCTCTATTTTTGTTTCATCAGACCAGAGGACATTTCTCCAGAAAGTATGATCTTTGTCCCTGTGTGCAGTTGCAAACCGTAGTCTGGCTTTTTTATTGTGGTTTTGGAGCAGTGGCTTCCTTCTTGCGGAGTGGCCTTTCAGGTTGTGTCGATATAGGACTCGTTTTACTGTGGATATAGATACTTTTGTACCCGTTTCCTCCAGCATCTTCGCAAGGTCCTTTGCTGTTGTTCTGGGATTGATTTGCACTTTTCGCACCAAAGTCCGTTCATCTCTAAGAGAAGGAACGCATCTCCTTCCTGAGCGGTATGATGGCTGCGTGGTCCCATGGTGTTTATACTTGCGTACTATTGTTTGTACAGATGAACGTGGTACTTTCATGCGTTTGGAAATTGCTCCCAAGGATGAACAAGACTTGTGGAGGTCTACAATTTATTTTCTGAGGTCTTGGCTGATTTCTTTTGATTTTCCCATGATGTTAAGCAAAGAGGCACTGGGTTTGAGGGTAGGCCTTGAAATAAATCCACACCTCCAATTGACTCAAATGATTAGCTTATTAGTCAATTAGCCTATCAGAAGCTTCTAAAGCCATGACATAATTTCCTGGAATTTTCCAAGCTGTTTAAAGGCACAGTCAACTTAGTGTATGTAAACTTCTGACCCACTGGAATTGTGATACAGTGACTTATAAGTGAAATAATCTTTCTTTAAACAATTGTTGGAAAAATTACTTGTGTCAAGCACTAAGTAGATGTCCTAACCGACTTGCCAAAACTATTGTTTGTTAACAAGACATTTGTGGAGTGGTTGAAAAACAGGTTTTAATGACTCCAACCTAAGTGTATGTACACTTCCGACTTCAACTGTATGTATATACAGTGGGGAGAACAAGTATTTGATACACTGCCGATTTTGCAGGTTTTCCTACTTACAAAGCATGTAGAGGTCTGTAATTTTTTATCATAGGTACACTTCAACTGTGAGAGACGGAATCTAAAACAAAAATCCAGAAAATCACATTGTATGATTTTTAAGTAATTAATTT
This sequence comes from Salvelinus alpinus, assembly GCF_045679555.1. Lineage (NCBI taxonomy): Eukaryota > Metazoa > Chordata > Actinopteri > Salmoniformes > Salmonidae > Salvelinus > Salvelinus alpinus. The sequence goes on from NC_092095.1 coordinate 56,926,864, forward strand.
GCATTTTATTGGATGATATAAGTATTTGATCACCTACCAACCAGTATGAATTCCGGCTCTCACAGACCTGTTAGTTTTTCTTTAAGAAGCCCTCCTGTTCTCCACTCATTACCTGTATTAACTGCACCCGTTTGAACTCGTTACCTGTATAAAAGACACCTGTCCACACACTCAATCAAACAGACTCCAACCTCTCCACAATGGCCAAGACCAGAGAGCTGTGTAAGGACATCAGGGATAAAATTGTAGACCTGCACAAGGCTGGGATGGGCTACAGGACAATAGGCAAGCAGCTTGGTGAGAAGGCAACAACTGTTGGCACAATTATTAGAAAATGGAAGAAGTTCAAGATGACGGTCAATCACCCTCGGTCTGGGGCTCCATGCAAGATCTCACCTCGTGGGGCATCAATGATCATGAGGAAAGTGAGGGATCAGCCCAGAACTACAGGGCAGGACCTGGTCAATGACCTGAAGAGAGCTGGGACCACAGTCTCAAAGAAAACCATTAGTAACACACTACGCCATCATAGATTAAAATCCTGCAGCGCACGCAAGGTCAAGCCAGCGCATGTCCAGGCCCGTCTGAAGTTTGCCAATGACCATCTGGATGATCCAGAGGAGGAATGGGAGAAGGTCATGTGGTCTGATGAGACAAAAATAGAGCTTTTTGGTCTAAACTCCACTCGCCGTGTTTGGAGGAAGAAGAAGGATGAGTACAACCCCAAGAACACCATCCCAACCGTGAAGCATTGAGGTGGAAACATTATTCTTTGGGGATGCTTTTCTGCAAAGGGGACAGGACGACTGCACCGTATTGAGGGGATGATGGATGGGGCCATGTATCGCGAGATCTTGGCCAACAACCTCCTTCCCTCAGTACGAGCATTGAAGATGGCTGGGTCTTCCAGCATGACAACGACCCGAAACACACAGCCAGGGCAACTAAGGAGTGGCTCCGTAAGAAGCATCTCAAGGTCCTGGAGTGGCCTAGCCAGTCTCCAGACCTGAACCCAATAGAAAATCTTTGGAGGGAGCTGAAAGTCCGTATTGCCCAGCGAGAGCCCCGAAACCTGAAGGATCTGGAGAAGGTCTGTATGGAGGAGAGGGCCAAAATCCCTGCTGCAGTGTGTGCAAACCTGGTCAAGAACTACAGGAAACATATGAGCTCTGTAATTGCAAACAAAGGTTTCTGTACCAAATATTAAGTTCTGCTTTTCTGATGTATCAAATACTTATGTCATGCAATAAAATGCAAATTAATTACTTAAAAATCGTACAATGTGATTTTCTGGATTTTTGTTTTAGATTCCGTCTCTCACAGTTGACGTGTACCTATGATAAAAAAATACAGACCTCTACATGCTTTGCAAGTAGGAAAACCTGCAAAATCAGCAGTGTATCAAATACTTGTTCTCCCCACTGTGTGTGTGTATATATATATATATATAATATCACACACACACAGTGCCTTCAGCTATGTGACCAAGAAGGAGAGTAATGAGTGCTGCATCAGATGCCTGGCCTCCACAATCACCCGACCTCAATTGAGATGGTTTGAGATGAGTTGGACAGCAGAGAAGGAAAAGCAGTCAACAAGTGCTCAGCATATGTGGGATCAAGACTGTTGGAAAAGCATTCCAGGTGAAGCTGGCTGAGAGAATGCCAAGAGCGTGCAAAGCTGTCAAGGTAAAGGGTGGTTACCTTGAAAAATCTCAAATAAAAATATATTTTGATTTGTTTAACACTTTTTTGGTTAGTACATGAGTTTCCATATGTGTTATTTCATAGTTTTGATGTCTTCACTATTATTCTACAATGTAGAAAATAGTCAAAATAAAGGAAAACCCTGGAATGAGTAGGTGTGTCCAAACTCGACTGGTACGGTATATATATATATATTTATTTATTTTAAATAAAATCACTGGTGGGCCGCCTATTGGAGAACCCTGTTCTGAAGGGTAATGACATGATGAAGTGTCTCACACACAACCGCTCTCTTTCACTCACTCACCATTCGTCCATCTTCTCCCTCTCCTACTCTTCCCCATCTCTTTCTCTCTGCCAATCCCACATGGAATGAGTCTTTAAGCAACAGCGTAGTAGATATTGTAGTGAATGTGTGTGTCGGTGACAAATCTGTCAATGTGCCCTTGAGCAAGGCACTTAACCCTAATTGCTACTGTAAGTCGTCCTGGATAAGAGCGTCTGCTAAATGACTCAAATGTCAAATGTAATATAAGGGAATAACATGTGTCCTCACTGTGTCCAGCCCATTGGCCAATGAAAAAAATACCTTCCTAATTTTCATTCTCTGGTCCCTTGAATCATGCCAATTAACTCATGCCCCCTTGACAAATGAGTGGAGCTCCCTTGGCCTGCTCTAAGGTATCTGTAGTGGGGGTTTACTTAATAATGCAGCATCATGGTCTCTATTACAGAGAGCCTCTACAGTAATCCAGTGGTTTTACAGAGCTCTAGAGTAGGCTTTGGGCTGCAGGCTCTACAGTAATCCAGTGGTTTTACAGGGCTCTAGAGTAGGCTTTGGGCTGCAGGCTCTACAGTAATCCAGTGGTTTTACAGAGCTCTAGAGTAGGCTTTGGGCTGCAGGCTCTACAGTAATCCAGTGGTTTTACAGAGCTCTAGAGTAGACTTTGGGCTGCAGGCTCTACAGTAATCCAGTGGTTTTACAGAGCTCTAGAGTAGGCTTTGGGTTGCAGGCTCTACAGTAATCCAGTGGTTTTACAGAGCTCTAGAGTAGGCTTTGGGCTGCAGGCTCTACAGTAATACAGTGGTTTTACAGAGCTCTAGAGTAGGCTTTGGGCTGCAGGCTCTACAGTAATACAGTGGTTTTACAGAGCTCTAGAGTAGGCTTTGGGTTGCAGGCTCTACAGTAATACGGTGGTTTTACAGAGCTCTAGAGTAGGCTTTGGGTTGCAGGCTCTACAGTAATCCAGTGGTTTTACAGAGCTCTAGAGTAGGCTTTGGGTTGCAGGCTCTACAGTAATCCAGTGGTTTTACAGAGCTCTAGAGTAGGCTTTGGGTTGAGGGCTCTACAGTAATACAGTGGTTTTACAGAGCTCTAGAGTAGGCTTTGGGTTGCAGGCTCTACAGTAATCCAGTGGTTTTACAGAGCTCTAGAGTAGGCTTTGGGTTGAGGGCTCTACAGTAATCCAGTGGTTTTACAGAGCTCTAGAGTAGGCTTTGGGTTGAGGGCTCTACAGTAATACAGTGGTTTTACAGAGCTCTAGAGTAGGCTTTGGGTTGCAGGCTCTACAGTAATCCAGTGGTTTTACAGAGCTCTAGAGTAGGCTTTGGGTTGAGGGCTCTACAGTAATCCAGTGGTTTTACAGAGCTCTAGAGTAGGCTTTGGGTTGAGGGCTCTACAGTAATACAGTGGTTTTACAGAGCTCTAGAGTAGGCTTTGGGTTGAGGGCTCTACAGTAATACAGTGGTTTTACAGAGCAGGCTCTACATAAAAAAACAAAAAGGTTTCTAAAGAGGTTTTATTTTTTTAATCTCAAGAGAAAAAGCAACCAACTAAACAAGCAAGAAATACCAGTAGGCAAGAAAGAAAGAACGAGAAAGAAAGAAAAAAGGAAAAGAAAGAAGATTCTCTCTGCAATGGCCGCCTGGCTCACTGCAGCTATCGCAAAATGGAGACGCAGAGAGAGAGCCAGGGAGAGTGAAATGGAGGAGAGAACGAGAGCACAAAGGGAGTTCAGCGGGAGCAGAGGAGGAGAGAGCTGGGGGAGCAAGAGACTCATTAGTTTGTCTCTCATCTTTCTGCATCTCTCGCTCTCTCACCTTGACCCACATTCACTGTCTGTTGGCACACACACACACACACACACACACACACACATTTCTCCAGCTGAGGTTATTATACCCTAATGACATAAGAGGCTACAGAACGTTATCATTTCACTACAGAGAACACATTACTGTGACTAGCAGAATCGGTATGTGTGTGTGAGATAAAGACTGGGTTCAAGAGCACTGCATATCCAGGGCTCTCTGCAGCCTGGTCATGAAGTCAGCCTATGAAGTCAGATGTTTGTTTGGCCAAAGGTGTTTGGTTTACCTCGAGATGCTACTGGGGGAAAGTGACATTCCCAGGTTGTCAATGTGCTAGTGTGACTGTCCAGACATAGAACCTAGAGCCTGACCTCTCATCATCTCAACTCTAGACTGCATTAGCCCATTGAGCTAAAGCCTAAACATCCTGACATTAGTCTTCAGGTCCCAGGCAGCCAATGATCATCATCCATGAGGGTAGTTTACCAGACCACTGCTGATACAATGGTAATGGGGTAATCTGGTAATCTGGGGGTTAGAAGGGGTAGTTTAATCTACGGTGCTACAGGGAAACCCTTAATCCCACACGAGACTATGAGGGCAGATGACGTGAACAACACACACACAGCCTTAATCTGAGTGTGAGCCGGCTTTCTCCGCCAGAAAATCTCAGGAGCATGATATAGGCTAGGCAGACAATGACGTAAAATGTGTATGTGTGTGTTAGTGTGTAACTGTACTTTATTGATCCCCTGAGGGTAGGCCCACATTAAATGTGTCACCAGCAGTAGTAGTGTTGGAGAATAATGTGCTAGAAAACCAAACCAGCCAAGCACCGGCTGGAGAAATATTAGCAGCATCATCATGTTAGCTTTAGATGCAACGCTACCGTGCTGAAACATACTTGACTGTGTGCTTTCAATGCCTTTAGATACTATTTAATGTTACACTAGTATAGCCAACTGGGTGTTGAACCAAGTAGCCAACAAGTACACCAGTCTGCTAGGTCTCAGGTGATGTTAAACAACCACGCGCAACGCTGGACAGGAATGCTTCAGAGCATTTTCAGCCCCACATTCTCTCTCTCCATCTGATGCTACAGGTCAGCTAGCCAACCCGCTGAACATCCGCTAGCCAACCCTCTGAACATCCGCTAGCCAACCCGCTGAACATCCGCTAGCCAACCCGCTGAACATCCGCTAGCCAACCCTCTGAACATCCGCTAGCCAACCCGCTGAACATCCGCTAGCCAACCCGCTGAACATCCGCTAGCCAACCCTCTGAACATCCGCTAGCCAACCCGCTGAACATCCGCTAGCCAACCCGCTGAACATCCGCTAGCCAACCCGCTAAACATCCGCTAGCCAACCCGCTGAACATCCGCTAGCCAACCCGCTGAACATCCGCTAGCCAACCCGCTAAACATCCTCTAGCCAACCCGCTAAACATCCGCTAGCCAACCCGCTGAACATCCGCTAGCCAACCCGCTGAACATCCGCTAGCCAACCCGCTGAACATCCGCTAGCCAACCCGCTGAACATCCGCTAGCCAACCCGCTGAACATCCGCTAAACATCCGCTAGCCAACCCGCTAAACATCCGCTAGCCAACCCGCTGAACATCCGCTAGCCAACCCGCTGAACATCCGCTAGCCAACCCGCTGAACATCCGCTAGCGAACCCGCTAAACATCCGCTAGCCAACCCGCTAAACATCCGCTAGCCAACCCGCTAAACATCCGCTAGCCAACCCGCTAAACATCCGCTAGCCAACCCGCTAGCTGATTACACCACAAACTGCTAGCTAAACTAGGCCTACACCACAGCCAACTACACAACAACCAGCTAGCTAACTACACCACAGCTTACTATGCGACACAACCAGTTAGCTAACTACACCAGAACCTGCTAGCTAACTAATAGCATCAGATTTTTCGAATGCCAATTGAAGCTAAAGTTGTTATTTTACTGTGAGTGGTCCTGACAGCTTCCCTGTATACATACCATTTTCTTTAGAAAGCTTCCCTGTATACATACCATTTGCTTTAGACAGCTTCCCTGTATACATACCATTTGCTTTAGACAGCTTCCCTGTATACATACCATTTGCTTTAGCTAGCTTCAAGATGTCCTCATTCTAAAGAGACGTAGGGACTATTCTTTCAGCGAACACGCTTGATATTGGTCATTCCCTAAAACTGAAATAATGCTTTCTACACACACACACACACCTGGATTCAATAACAATGTCACGGCTGAGTGTGCTGAAGTCAAGGAAAACGGCCCGGAGCTGTATAATGGCAACATGTTACAGTATAATTTATGGTGTAATTGGCCTGATCATAAAATACTAATTCAGTTACAAATCAAAACTGGTTCATTCGCACAAATCAACTAGCTATTACAAATGAATAACTTACTAGAAATATACTAGTCATTACACAGGCCCACACCCCCAAAGTTTTTAGTAAAAAATATATATATAATAATTTTGGATTTTTAGCTTTGGGTCAAAAAAAAGACCAAAATCACAAGGAAATCAGTTAAAATGAGTTTAACTTAGAAAATCTGTTCCCAGATTTGAACTCTGTGTTGTTGTTTGTGTCGCACTGCTTTGCTTTATCTTGGCCAGGTCGCAGTTGTAAATGAGAACTTGTTCTCAACTGGCCTACCTTGTTAAATAAAGGTGAAATACATTTTTTTAAAGTATTCCCACGAATAACAAAAAGAGACATGTCTCGTGTCTCAATGTAACCAAGATATGAAATTACTGTTATTTTAAAATACAAGCACTTTTTGGGCTTAGTTGTGGTCAATTTGCAGTGTTCAAATGATTAGAATGATGTTCCGGTCCCTCGACCATCCTCTGACAAAAACCGCTCTGTGGATGAATCTAGTTGCCAACCCCTGTTTTAATGTAGACTCTGCCTGACCTACTGCTGCATAACAGTCTGGTCTGGATTACTGGACTGGGGCCACGGCAGGATGACCGGATGGCATTGTTTTCAATGAGAGAGCGACGGTAACTTCCGCCAATTTCCACTGACGTTCCTTACAGAACAGCCACTCCAGTGTTTCCCCTGCCTTTGAATAGGTATGGAGGGCTCCCCACCTAGCTCTTCCCCTGGTCTAAACACATTTAAATATTTTGCTCAAGGTCCTACATGTGGCCTAGCAAAATGCCACGATTACACCAGGCACTACCTCTAACGGTCAAACTACCAGACACCATCCAGTTTCTATGGGTGCTGCAGACAAGAATACATTCTACAACTTAATGGTCGGCGACTATGATCTTGGCGACCAAGTTTATGCAAATTAGCAGATAGTATTAGCAGTAGTAAAGGAATAAAAGACATATGAAAAACGATTTAATGCTGTCTGAAGCGGTAACGTTGCCTTTTAATCCATGACTGGAGTCTCCAGTTAACTTGTGTAAACAGCAGCTTGCTAGTGCTTCATGACTGGTTCACGTTCAGTGAAAACATTATTAGCCTAGAAACCAATACTATTTTCAACAGATGTTTTTGGATAACATTGTTAGGCTATTAGGAAAGCTATTTCAGGGAATTTCTACTCCATGTTCTTCAAAAACCATGATCCCCCCCTAAATCACTCTACATTACATTTGAGTAATTTAGCAGACAGTCTTATCCACACAATCAAGGCTTGACATCAAACTTTTTTTTTAGCTGAAAATATATGACACAATCTGTGCATTCAACTAGAGTACGTAAAACAACGACGTCATGAGCCGAATCAGTCCTGGTGAAAGTGATGGCAATACAAGTCAATACAAGTCATCACAAGTCCAACAGGTAAGAAGGGTGGCAAGGTGGTAGAGGAGGACCGGTGCTGTCTGAAGAGATAGACTTTCAGACTGTTGCAGATGGTCAGCATCTGTGCTGTAGAACTATTGCTAAAATGTTAGGTGTGTAGACTTGTATCCCAGCCCCTGACTCAACAAAGTCAATAGCTAGGCTGCTCAGAGAAGTAATGTATGTATACCCCATTGCATTGAAACGTTTCCCATTTCAAGTTGATTTGCCATATGTAATAGGTTAGTCATACACTGGAAATCTTACCAAGTCACACTACTCAACCAAGAACTGTGTCAACAGCCCTGCCAAGTGAAGATCATATCATTGCCTGCAGTGTGTGGTGTTTTATGGCTGTGTACTAAATATTGCCAGTCTATGTTGTATGTTCTACGCAAAAGGAGACAAGGAACATTACAATGTGGGACAATAAAGTTGTTTTGTATCTCTAGCACCAGTTGTAGTTTACAGTCAGTGTAGTTAGTTGGTCTTCCAGGATGCATAGCCTACGGTAGGCTGTTAGTTCAGTCTGCTGGTGGAAAGTCACATGGCTCCGCTTGTTGCATAACCACTTTGTTGACAATCCGTGATTGATCACTAGGACACAGGCTGGCTGTATAATCCTTTACCCTAAACATCAGACTCTAGACTCTATACAAAGAACAGTGAAGCTGGGTGTTTAACACAATCTTCAAAGAGTTAGGCTTAAAGTAGCCAGCTAGCTAACTTGGCCAAATATTCTCAAACTCCATATTTCCTAGTTCATTAATAAAGAAAGATGTATGTGGATTTGAAATGGTATAAGTGAACAGATATCCTCATAACCCATAAGTGACTTCTGACAGAAGAATGGATCCTTGGGAGAGTGAGGTCTGGAGTGGGGAGCATGGAGACTGTACCCAGGGTTGGATTTGGAACCCATCCCCCTCACACATTTCCCCGCTAAATTTCGTTTAGCAGAGAAAGGGGCGGAGTGGGTTAGCAAACTAGCTAGCTTCACTTACAAAAAAGAATCTACTAGTCAAAATATTGGAATTTGTCAAGAATGCCAACGTTGAACTTCGGTACAATAAGTAACATGTCAAAACAATGGGTGGGAAAACAGGAAACAATGTTGCTAACGTTACAGGTGAAATTTCTGCAGAATCTCTACGAATGGCGTGATATTGGCAAGGATGGATGTCAAATAGCACTAGTGACAGCAACCTGGCTAACACTGACGTTACCTTGCTCCCAAATATATCATCCGAAAACCCGACACATATGCAATGAATTAGGGTTAGCTAGCAACAATAGCAATGTCTGGCTAGGTCGCGCAGGCGGCACTATAACGTTACAATAAGAGTCTGTATACAACATTGTGTTGACGCTTTGAATCTGTCCGTCTATCAAGAGCAATAAAAACACGTCACACCCATTGCCTTAGTAACGGGAAAACTAAGGGCGAGTGATTAAAAGTGATTCTAGCAAAACACATCGGTCAAGTCTCTCGTGCGTTCCTGCAATCTGACATGTTGAGACATTCCTGTTAATGGCCCTCGATCATGTAGCTAGCTAGCCGAACAGAGAGAAGAGAGAGAGCACATCCAGCTCTCTCCGCTAGCTTGCGGAGCAGCACCCATCCCCCTCCTCTCTCCCCATCCCTCTCTCGCTCTCTGAATCCACCATCTTGATTCTGAGACCCGTCTCCCCTTTCCCACAAGCCAAAAACACAACCAAAATACCAACAAACTCACCTTTACTGGCCATTGACCAATCGATTACTGTCTTCCGAAATAAAATAATCGATATATCTGATAAAAGTGTGTAGATTTTAATATTGTAAATATGTCGTGAGAAGCGGGAACCGCGCCTTGGAGCAGAAAGGAACAATCCTAAACTGCCATCTGGTGGAGCCTTCCTCGCTGTAATGCTGTTCTGGTGGCGCAGCCTCTCACTGCAACCTTACTGCCTCCTGGCGGACACAGACGAGATTACAGCAATGGGTGCGCGCCGCGGGGGCGAGGAGAGGGGAGGCACTGCAGGACCCCGCGAAAAGAGGGAAACAGTGGGGGCGCGCTCAGAGCCACGGGCACGCGTAGAAGGGGAGGGGCGAGCTTAGCCGGCAGTGTTTTGGTCGGTGGTTTGATGGTGAATAGGCCTTAACAGAGGACACATGTAGGAGGCTATAACATCCAGATTACCCCTCAAAACACAATTTACCAGGCTACAATACACACGTCAGTGTTAGTGCAGTATCTTGCCTGAGACCGTAAGACTCATGTTAGCTCCAAGTTGTAATGCCTAGGCTTTTAGCTCAATGGGCTAAGATGGTCTTGAAATGCAAAGATGATCTGGGTTCAGTATCTGGTCTGTCAAAAATGTCTCTGGTTTTATTTAGCTTGTCTACATTAGTCTCACCTCAACCATCTCAATATCTGCGACATACAGTACCTTCAGAGAGTATTCACACCCCTTGACTTTCTCCACATGTTGTGTTACAACCGGAATTTAAAATGTATTAAATGTATATTGTCACTGGCCTTCCACACAATACTGTCAAAGTGGAGTTCTGCTTTTTGAAGTGTTCACAACAACAAAAAAAGGCTGAAATGTCTTGAGTCAATAAGTGTTCAACCCTTTGTTATGGCAATTCTAAATAAGTTCAGGAGTAAACATTTACTTCAGTCACATAATATGTTGCTTGGACTCTGAGCAATAAGTGTTTAACATGATTTGATAGACTACCTCATCTCTGTACCGCACCACAGGAGGTTGGTGGCACCTTAATTGGGGAGGAAGGGCTCGTTGTAATGGCTGGAGCAGAATGAGTGAAATTTCAAATACAAACATATGTTTCCAAGTGACCTTGGAAAAGAGCACCTATTGGTAGATGGGTAAAAATAAAAAACCAGACATGAAATATCCCTTTGAGCATGGCGAAGTTATTCATTTGCCCTTTATTTAACTAGGCAAGTCATATAAGAACAAATTCTTTTTTACAGTGACAGCCGACCAAAAGGCCTCCTGTGGGGACAGGCTGGGATTAAAAATACAAAATAAGTTTAGGATAAAACACACATCACGACAAGAGACAACACAACACTACATAAAGAGAGACCTAAGACAGCAACACATGACAACATGGCAGCAGCACAACATGGTAGCAGCTCAAAACGGGGTACAAACATTAGTGGGCACAGACAACGATACATCACGCAAAGCAGCCACAACTGTCAGTAAGAGTGTCCATGATTGAGTCTTTGAATGAAGAGCTTGAGATAACTGTCCAGTTTGAGTGTTTGTTGCAGCTCGTTCCAGTCGCTAGCTGCAGCAAACTGAAAAGACAAGGGATGTCATCCCAGGGATGTGTGTGCTTTGGGGACCTTTAACAGAATGTGACTGGCAGAACGGGTGTTGTATGTGGAGGATGAGGGCTGCAGTAGATATCTCAGATAGGGGGGAGTGAGGCCTAAGAGGGTTTTATAAATAAGCATCAAATGTATTTATAAAGCCCTTTTTACATCAGCTGATGTCATAAAGTGCTGTACAGAAACCCAGCCTACAACCCCAAACAGCAAGCAATGCAGATGTAGATGCACGGTGTCTAGGAAAAACTCCCTAGAAACCAGGCTATGAGGGGTGGCCAGTCCTCTTCTGGTTGTGCCGGGTGGAGATTATAACAGAACATGGCCAAGATGTTCAAATGTTCATAGATGACCAGAAGGATCAAATAATAATAATCACAGTGGTTGTAGAGGGTGCAACAGGTCAGCACCTCAGTAGTAAATGTCAGTTGGCTTTTCATAGCCGATCATTCAGAGTATCTCTACCCCTCCTGCTGTCTCTAGAGAGTTGAAAACAGCAGGTCAGGGACAAGGTAGCAAGTCCAGTGAACAGGTCAGGGTTCCATAGCCGCAGGCAGAACAGTTGAAACTGGAGCAGCAGCACGACCAGGTGGACTGGGGACAGCAAGGAGACATCAGGCCAGGTAGTACTGAGGCATGGTCCTGGGGCTCAGGTCTGAGAGAGAGAGAGAAAAAGACAGAGAATTAAAGAGAGCATACTTAAATTCACACAGGACACCAGATAAGACAGGAGAAATACTCCAGATATAACAGACTGACCCTAGCCCCCCGACGCAAACTATTGCAGCATAAATACTGGAGGCTGAGACAGGAGGGGTCGGGAGATACTGTGGCCCCGTCCAACGATACCCCCGGACAGGGCCAAACAGGCAGGATATAACCCCACCCACTTTGCCAAAGCACAGCCCCACACCACTAGAGGGATATCTTCAACCACCAACTTACCATCCTGAGACAAGGCCGAGTATAGCCCACGAAGATCTCCCCCACAGCACGAACCCAAGGGGGGGTGCCAACCCGGACAGGAAGATCACGTCAGTGACTCAACCCACTCAAGTGGCGCACCCCTCCTAGGGACGGCATGGAAGAGCACCAGTAAGCCATTGACTCAGCGCCTGTAATAGTGTTTGAGGCAGAGAATCCCAGTGGAGAGAGGGGAACCGGCCAGGCAAAGACAGCAAGGGCGGTTCGTTGCTCCAGTGCCTTTCCATTCACCTTCACACTCCTGGGCCAGACTACACTCAATCATATGACCCACTGAAGAGATGAGTCTTCAAAAAATACTTAAAGGTCGAGACAGAATCTGTGTCTCTCACATGGATAGGCAGACCATTCCATAAAAATTGAACTCTACAGGAGAAATCCCTGCCTCCAGCTGTTTGCTTAGAAATTCTAGGGACAGTAAGGAGGCCAGCATCAACCAGTGGGTCTTGCAACAGGTATACATTGATGACCAGTTTACAGAGGAGTACAGAGTGCAGTGATAAGGAGCATTGGTGGCAAATCTGATGGCCGAATTTGGCAGCTGGGGTGAAGGAGGAGCTATGATAGAGGACACCAAGTCTAGATTTAACTTTAGCCTGCAGCTTTAATATGTGCTGAGAGAAGGGCAGTGTACCGTCTAGCCATACTCCCAAGTACTTGTATGAGGCGACTACCTCAAGCTCTAAACCCTCAGAGGTAGTAATCACACCTGTGGGGAGAGGGGCATTCTTCTTACCAAACCACATGACCTTTGTTTTGGAGGTGTTCAGAACAAGGTTAAGGGTAGAGAAAGCTTGTTGGACACTAAGAAAGCTTTGTTGTAGAGCATTTAACACCAAATCTGGGGAGGAGCCAGCTGAGTATAAGACTGATCATCTGCATATGAATGGATTAGAGACCTTCCTACTGCCTGAGCTGTTGTTGATGTAAATTGAGAAGAGCGTGGGGCCTAGGATTGAGCCTTGGGGTACTCCCTTGGTGACAGGCAGTGGCTGAAACAGCAGATTCTGACTTTATACACTGCACTCTTTGAGAGAGCTAGTTAGTAAACCAGGCCAAAGACCTCTCAGAGACACCAATACTCCTTAGCCGGCCCACAAGGATGGAATGGTCTACAGTATCAAAAGCTTTGGCCAAGTCAATAAAAATAGCAGCACAACATTGCTTAGAATCAAGGGCAATGGTGACGTCATTGAGGACCTTTAAGGTTGCAGTGACACATCCATAACCTGAGCGGAAACCAGATTGCACACCAGAGAGAAAACTATAGACATCAAGATGGTGTATCAATACACCCAGTTACTACAAAGATACAGGTGTCCTTCCTAACTCAGTTGCCAGAGAGGAAGGAACCCGCTCAGGAATTTTACCATGAGGTCAATGGTTACTTTAAAACAGTTACAGAGTTTAATGGCTGTGATAGGAGGAAACTGAGGATGGATCAACTGAGGATGGATCAACATTGTAGTTACTCCACAATACTAACCTAAATGACAGAGTGAAAAGAAGGAAGCCTGTACAGAATATGGGCTCCCGAGTGGCGCAGCGGTCTAAGGCACTGCATTGCTAGAGGCGTCACTACAGACCCTAGTTTGATCCCAGGCTGTATCATAACTGCCCTGAATCGGGAGTCCCTTAGGGTGGCACACAATTGGCCCAGCATCATCAAGGTTAGGGGAGTGTTTGGCCGGGGTAGGCCGTCATTGTAAACAAGAATTTGATCTTAACTGACTTGCCTAGTTAAATCAAGGTAAATCAAATTTAAAAAAATTCCAAAACATGCATCCTGTTTGCAACAAGGCACTAAAGAAAAACTGCAAAAAATGTAGCAAAGCAATTCACTTTTTGTCCTGAATACAAAGCGTTATGTTTGGGGCGAATCCAATACAACATTCATGAGTACCACTCTCCATATTTTTAAGCATAGTGGTGGCTGCATCATGTTACGGGTATGCTTGTAATCGTTAAGCGCTTGTAATCGTTAAGGACTGGGGAGTTTTCAGGATGAAAAAGAAACGGAGCTAAACACAGGCAAAATCCTAGACACTGGGAGATGAATTCACCTTTCAACAAGACAATAACCTAAAACACAAGGCCAAATCTACGCTAGAGTTGCTTACCAAGAATGTTCCTGAGTGGCCTAGTTACAGTTATTGTAACGTTCATCGTAGGCTGAAGGAAGAGTGGACCAAGGTGCAGCGTTTAAAGTGTTCATGATTTAATCCAAAAAACCAAATCGAACGAAAGCAAAACAGTTCTGTCTGGTGCAGACACAAAAACAGAAAACAACTACCCACAAAACACAGGTGGGAAAAGGCTACCTAAGTATGGCTCTCATTCAGAGACAACGATAGACAGCTGCCTCTGATTGAGAACCACACCCGGCCAAACAGATAGAATTAGAAAACATAGAACAAAAACATAGAATGCCCACCCCAACTCACGCCCTGACCAACCAAAATAGAGACATAAAACGGATCTCTAAGGTCAGGGCGTGACAGTTATGACTTAAATCAGTTTGAAAATCGATGGCCAGACCTGAAAATGTCTGTCTAGCTATGATCAACAACCAATTTGACAGAGCTGATATAATTTTGAATATAATAATGGGCAAATGTTGCACAATCCAGGTGTAGACATCTCTTAGAAACTTAACCGGAAAGACTCACAGCTGTAATCGCTGCCAAAGGTGCTTCTACAAATATGATTAGATATTTCTGTATTTCATTTTCAATAAATTTGCAAACATTTCTAAAAACATTGTAACTTTGTATTGTGGGGCATTGTGTGTAGATGGATGGGAGAAAAAAATCTAGATCCATTTTGAATTTAGGCTCCAACAAAACAAAATGTGCAATTAGTCAAGGGGTATTAATACTCTCTGAAGCACACACTCTCTCTCTTAGTCTGTGTGTATGTGTGTGAGAGAGAGAGTGTGTGTGACTGTGCCATTATTTTTTTGTAGACAACTTGATGGATTAGAGATTCTCAAATCCAATTACACTGAATGTTATCTCTCTCTCTCTCTCTCTCTCTCTCTCTCTCTCTCTCTCTCTCTCTCTCTCTCTCTCTCTCTCTCTCTCTCTTCTAACACACACACAGGGTCATGGTGTTTACATAAATAGTACTACAGGGCTTGAGAAGGAACAGTCAGAACAGGACTTGAACCAGTAACCCTCTACCACCTGTTTACCACCTGTTTACCACCTGTGTACCACCTGTTTACCACCTGTTTACCACCTGATTACCACCTGATTACCACCTGTTTACCACCTGTTTACCACCTGTTTACCACCTGTTTACCACCTGATTACCACCTGTTTACCACCTGTTTACCACCTGTTTACCACCTGATTACCACCTGTTTACCACCTGATTACCACCTGATTACCACCTGTTTACCACCTGATTACCACCTGTTTACCACCTGATTACCACCTGATTACCACCTGTTTACCACCTGATTACCACCTGATTACCACCTGTGTACCACTTGTGTACCACCTGTGTCAAAAACCTGTGCGTCTTGGCAGAGGCAGTAGCACACACACTTATAGAAAGGCTACAACAACAGTAGTGGAGCTATGTAATGGTGATGTTTCTATACCTTGCAGAA